>NW_003314329.1:76060-78560 GCF_000143415.4 Selaginella moellendorffii | reverse complement strand
CAAATTGTGTCGTTAGCTAGTTATTAACTAGGATATAAGTTAGAAATAATGTGTTGGTGATTGTCACCACGTGGCATGGCAAGCAAGTCCAAACATATGTGTGTCACGTGGCATACAAGGTCAAGGACACTAAACTCTAACTATGAGAACAAGCCAAAGGGCATGCCACGTGTCAATGTGACACATTGAAAACCATAAAACTCAGAACAAACCAAAGCACATGCCACGTGTCAATGTGGCACACATTGAAAACCATAAAACTCTATGAGAACAAACCAAAGGGCATGCCACGTGTCAATGTGGCACACATTGAAAACAATAAAACTCTATGAGATCAAACCAAAGACCATGCCACGTGTCAAAATAAAACTCGGATATATCCAGGGCTAGACACATCCAGGGCCGGACATGTCGGGGACCCGACATATCGGGTGCCCGACATGTCCGGGGCCAGACATGTCCGGGGCCAGACATGTCCGGGCCCGGATATATCCGGGGCCTGACATGTCCGGGTGCCCGACATGTCCGGGGCCGGACATGTCCGGGCCCGGATATATCCGGGGCCCGACATGTCCAGGGCCGGACATATTGGGGCCCGGATATATCCGGGGCCCGACATATCGGGTGCCTGACATGTCCGGGGCCAGACATGTCCGGGCCCGGATATATCCGGGGCCTGACATGTCCGGGTGCCCGACATGTCCGGGGCCGGACATGTCCGGGCCCGGATATATCCGGGGCCCGACATGTCCAGGGCCGGACATATTGGGGCCCGGATATATCCGGGGCCCGACATGTCTGGGGCCCGACATATCGGGTGCCTGACATGTCCGGGGCCAGACATGTCCGGGCCCGGATATATCCAGGGCCTGACATGTCCGGGGCCGGACATGTCCGGGGCCCGATATCTCTGGGTGCCCGACATGTCCGGGGCCCGACATATCGGGTGCCCGACATATCCGGGGCCCGGATATATCTGGGGCCCGACATGTCTGGGGACCCACATATCTGGGCCCGGACATGTCCGGGGCCTAAGGTATGCCACGTGGCATACAAGTGCAGAAGAGGTATTTTCCAATGTTATGTCACGTGGCATGCAACCTCCAAGATGCCACCTTTCCAAGGGTTTGCCACGTGGCATCCATAGGTACCACCTCTCCAAGGGTTTGTCACGTGGCATGCAACCTCCAAGATGCACCTTTCCAAAGGTTTGCCACGTGGCATGCAACCTCCAAGATGCACCTTTCCAAGGGTTTACCACGTGGCATCCATAGGTACCACCTCTCCAAGGGTTTGTCACATGGCATGCAACCTCGAAGATGCCATCTTTCCAAGGGTTTGCCATGTGGCATCCATAGGTACCACCTCTCCAAGGGTTTACCACGTGGCATGCAACCTCCAAGATGCCACCTCTCCAAGGGTTTGGCACGTGGCATGCTATAAGTACATAAAAGTATGCCACGTGGCATGCCACCTCATCCAAACCATCCGTCTGAATGCCACCTTCTAAAAGGTATAGCTCATGGCATATAAATTGCTCAAAATGTATGCCACGTGGCAAACCCTACCCTACCCTAAACCCTAAACCCTACGCTTGCACATGGCATAGTGTTGCGTTCCATACATTGAGCCAGTGTGCCATCTTTAGAGCACGTGGAATAACACGTGGCGATATAAGTTACTACGAAAAAAAACAACTCAAAAACATCCAACTTTAGCCGAAATATGAGTTGGCAACACTACATTTACTACCATGACACCAAGCTCGAAATATGTCACGTGACTCTTACGTTGAAAAACCACTAAAAACGGCACATGTTACATGGCATGAACAGTGTGCCACGTGTCATCCGCTCCTAGGAGTCGTCTCGTGACACTCGGAAAAAAAAAGTAAGAAAAAATGACCACTTTTTCATTGTTGATGTTGCAGAAGTCGCAGCACTTCCAGATTCTAAGCCCGAACACTAATACATGCTGTGGGGTGAAAGCCCAAAGCGTGTGTCTCCCAGGGGGGGGGGGCTGTGGGGGGTTCCAAAAGTATAGTAGGGATAGTGTGGGTGTTGGAGGTCGGGTAGCCGAGGTGGAGTCCGAGTTGAACTCGGAGTCCGAGTCCGGGTCCGAATCCGGGCGAGCGAGTGCTCTTCACGTGGTATACTGCGTGCGGGGCGAGCTCAAAGTGGGCTTTGGCTTCTGGCTTTGGCTCGTGGCTCTGCTTTTGCTACCTGCAACATCACACTCCCTGCTCGCCACCACAATGCGCATTGGGACGGGTCCTGGTGAAAGCCGGGAGACTCGGATCTTTGCGTGCGGTGGTGGTGGGCTGGCTGGCAGTTAATCCTCCTGATGTGGGGTGGTGTGTGCCTTTGGTAGAGGGCTGCACACCTATTGCTGTGGTGCAACACATGTGCTTGTGACGGGTCCTGGCCAATGCTCCGGCAGAACCGGGAGACTCGGACGACCAACATGTGTGGTGCGCCACAGCTCGGGCTAGCCTCTCGCT
>NW_003314329.1:63560-66060 GCF_000143415.4 Selaginella moellendorffii | reverse complement strand
CCGGGGCCTGACATGTCCGGGTGCCCGACATGTCCGGGGCCGGACATGTCCGGGCCCGGATATATCCGGGGCCCGACATGTCCAGGGCCGGACATATTGGGGCCCGGATATATCCGGGGCCCGACATGTCCGGGGCCCGACATGTCCGGGGCCCGACATATCGGGTGCCTGACATGTCCGGGGCCAGACATGTCCGGGCCCGGATATATCCGGGGCCTGACATGTCCGGGTGCCCGACATGTCCGGGGCCGGACATGTCCGGGCCCGGATATATCCGGGGCCCGACATGTCCAGGGCCGGACATATTGGGGCCCGGATATATCCGGGGCCCGACATGTCTGGGGCCCGACATATCGGGTGCCTGACATGTCCGGGGCCAGACATGTCCGGGCCCGGATATATCCAGGGCCTGACATGTCCGGGGCCGGACATGTCCGGGGCCCGATATCTCTGGGTGCCCGACATGTCCGGGGCCCGACATATCGGGTGCCCGACATATCCGGGGCCCGGATATATCTGGGGCCCGACATGTCTGGGGACCCACATATCTGGGCCCGGACATGTCCGGGGCCTAAGGTATGCCACGTGGCATACAAGTGCAGAAGAGGTATTTTCCAATGTTATGTCACGTGGCATACAAGTGCAGAAGAGGTATTTTCCAATGTTATGTCACGTGGCATCCATAGGTACCACCTCTCCAAGGGTTTGTCACGTGGCATGCAACCTCCAAGATGCACCTTTCCAAAGGTTTGCCACGTGGCATGCAACCTCCAAGATGCACCTTTCCAAGGGTTTACCACGTGGCATCCATAGGTACCACCTCTCCAAGGGTTTGTCACATGGCATGCAACCTCGAAGATGCCATCTTTCCAAGGGTTTGCCATGTGGCATCCATAGGTACCACCTCTCCAAGGGTTTACCACGTGGCATGCAACCTCCAAGATGCCACCTCTCCAAGGGTTTGGCACGTGGCATGCTATAAGTACATAAAAGTATGCCACGTGGCATGCCACCTCATCCAAACCATCCGTCTGAATGCCACCTTCTAAAAGGTATAGCTCATGGCATATAAATTGCTCAAAATGTATGCCACGTGGCAAACCCTACCCTACCCTAAACCCTAAACCCTACGCTTGCACATGGCATAGTGTTGCGTTCCATACATTGAGCCAGTGTGCCATCTTTAGAGCACGTGGAATAACACGTGGCGATATAAGTTACTACGAAAAAAAACAACTCAAAAACATCCAACTTTAGCCGAAATATGAGTTGGCAACACTACATTTACTACCATGACACCAAGCTCGAAATATGTCACGTGACTCTTACGTTGAAAAACCACTAAAAACGGCACATGTTACATGGCATGAACAGTGTGCCACGTGTCATCCGCTCCTAGGAGTCGTCTCGTGACACTCGGAAAAAAAAAGTAAGAAAAAATGACCACTTTTTCATTGTTGATGTTGCAGAAGTCGCAGCACTTCCAGATTCTAAGCCCGAACACTAATACATGCTGTGGGGTGAAAGCCCAAAGCGTGTGTCTCCCAGGGGGGGGGGGCTGTGGGGGGTTCCAAAAGTATAGTAGGGATAGTGTGGGTGTTGGAGGTCGGGTAGCCGAGGTGGAGTCCGAGTTGAACTCGGAGTCCGAGTCCGGGTCCGAATCCGGGCGAGCGAGTGCTCTTCACGTGGTATACTGCGTGCGGGGCGAGCTCAAAGTGGGCTTTGGCTTCTGGCTTTGGCTCGTGGCTCTGCTTTTGCTACCTGCAACATCACACTCCCTGCTCGCCACCACAATGCGCATTGGGACGGGTCCTGGTGAAAGCCGGGAGACTCGGATCTTTGCGTGCGGTGGTGGTGGGCTGGCTGGCAGTTAATCCTCCTGATGTGGGGTGGTGTGTGCCTTTGGTAGAGGGCTGCACACCTATTGCTGTGGTGCAACACATGTGCTTGTGACGGGTCCTGGCCAATGCTCCGGCAGAACCGGGAGACTCGGACGACCAACATGTGTGGTGCGCCACAGCTCGGGCTAGCCTCTCGCTTTTGTGTGTGTTTTGGGGCAGTGGGGTGTTCGCACCCCCTCCCAAGCACACACCCCTTGCTGTGCTGTAACCGTTGAGTCCGGATCCGGGCGGGCAAAATTCCCTCGTGTTTGAACGTGGGTGAGCTCAGTCGCATGGGGGCTTAGCTGGTGCTTCACAGCCGGGGAAGTGATGCTCTAGACATCTACCCTTTTGTGAAAAATGCATGTGATGGGGGAGCAAGAAGTCATATGCTCTGTGCTATTGAGCGACCTTTTGGAATCTCGGGCAGGGGATGTATTTCTACCTGGCGAAAGGATCGGTCGCTCCATAGCACAAGAGCATGTAACTTCTTGCTCCCTCCCGTCACATGCATTTTTAACAAAGGTTTGCTCCTCTTGTTGTGTCCTTGATGGGTGATGGCTCCACTTACATGTGATGCTGAATGAACTGATGTTCCTGGTGTGACCACCAAGTCCGGA
>NW_003314329.1:51920-58460 GCF_000143415.4 Selaginella moellendorffii | reverse complement strand
CTCATGGCAAGCTTCAAGACCACGCTTCTGCTGCGCCACTCTGATTTCGCGCGTTCCATGAACCATTTACACTTGGCCTTTCTAGGTACTATGCTACCTAGAATCGTCTTTGGGAACCTTGAAGGAACTCTGTCCCTCAGCTTGCTAAGGCCTCCCCTTTCGCAAGTTTTATAGTTGCCATATAGTCTAACATGGACAATTCCATATTTTAGACTCTCCATGGCATCACGGTTGCTAGCAACAACATCCTCGAGCACCCTCTTGATTCTCCACTCCCAACTTTCATAACCACTGTTGGATATGCCCTTTGATTTCTATGGTTCAGTTCCATCCCAATACTACTTGCCTTTGGCTTCACACCTTTCCTTCGGTCATTCTCCTCCAGACCAGGAGGATAGCTTTGCACTTTTTATCATGCCTTAGCAAGTATTCTTAGGGATGAACCTACCCAATAGCCCAGGGAGTGGTTCCTCAATCCGGGTATGCTCAGCTTATAATCCCACACACTGGGATTACATTGTTGTTTATGGGCCTTTACATGCCCATCACTAGCCTTGCCAAAATTCCATTTTTGGCTTTGTCCAACTTGGGTAGACAGTCCTCTCCTGTCTCCGCAACCTTGGACATTTGGATAGCACCTTCTATCCATCATTCGCTAGGGACTTAGTCCCTTGGGCTTTATCCATTGCCCTCGCGACATCAAACACCACCTTCTGGTGTTCTAGAGTGTCCAGGTGTCCCAATGATGGCTTTCTTGACAATGAGTATTTCCTTTTATGACATTGACTTACTATATCGCAACACAAGCAACTTATCCCCCGTAAGGGTATATCCGACTTCCTTATGCTATTAAGAAGTCTTGGGTAGCTACCTTCTACCCGTTTAACCAGTTATTTTGCACCTCTTGCTTAGTTGCCTCATAGTTGTCAAGTGCTACAACTCATTGCTTGGTGCTTTCACACCTCCATCATTATCTGGGTCACCACACTCCAATTGCATGCTCTGCAGCTTAGGCTATGCCATTTCCATTTCCATTGGGATTCCTTTGGCAAGGGGTTCTCATGAACCCACCAACATAGCCTCAAGGTATCACACCTTGGCACATTTGGTGTCTCCACACCATCGGCTCCACGAGCCTACCTCTATGACATTTCCCTTTCGTGTCTAAGTCTTTGCCAAGACCAACACCGCTCTTTCTCATGCCAACCATCTGTTAGCACTGCCCCATAGAGGTCACACCCAACTTTATATCAAAGTTGTTTTCTTCTGGGAACACCTTTCCCATAACTTTAGCATGGCACATTTTGCCATCGATGAGATACCCTCTGTTCTCATCCTTGGATCCAATGATCCCCTTCCCATCCTTTGTGGGCTACAACGCACCTCAGTCCAAATGCTTCTATCAGTCCTTTTAGGACCATCCCTTGACTCTACTTGAGTCGTCTAGCAATTTTGGACTTGGTTAATCCACCGACCTGTAAGGTCCTACTTGTGAGGCACTAGCTCACTGGAATACACTTCTTGCATTCCGGTCCTACTCAAAAGGACTATTTTCACAAGTGTTACTCCGACACTTGATTTTGTTCTCTGGGGGCAACCTTTGCCCCTTAGGACTACTTGTCCATGTGATGAGAATACCAACTCATCCACTTAATACACCCCCAACTCCTTGGGTTGTTCCAGCATTTATTAGAGGTAGCCCCGGCTACCATTTCAAGGACTTGAGTCCTCTTCCGTATTTGACCTTCCACGGTCATTACCTTTGGTCTCACATTCATGAGCACCAACCTCAACTATATGAGGATAATCTTGTGACTCCTTTATTGTTTTGGAGTCTCTGTCTTTCCCGTGATCCCAACTTTAGTTGTTTACCACAACAACCTAAGCCAATTTGCTGAGACAAATGCTCATCCGGATCACATCCTCAACTCAATGAGGAAAACCTTGCACTGTTCCCAAGATCCCAAAGTTGTTCCATTATTGGCCCTTTTCTATCCACCACCTCGTCTACAAGTTCACACATGAACTGTAATGGAGAGCCATGTCTTCCCGACTTGCTACTCCTCAAGGATAGGCCCACTCCTCGGACCTTCCGATGCCAACACTAGTGGTGATATACTTGAGCACCAATAAAAGTCGGACTAAGGAACAGCTCCGATACCAAATTGTAAGCGACTAATTTTTCCATTCTACTTTAGTCACTTAACCACACCTTCGACCATTTGGAGGAGTCTCATTCACAACCTCCATTAGTCCAATTCAGGACTTGGGACTTGCTAGCCCCAAGAATGGCATCCATGCCACTCAACACTTGCACCTGGTCCAAGTGCTCCACGTGTCCGGTCCGAAGACCGACACCCGAAGGTACCACTGACATCTCGGCCCGTTACGCTAAGGCCATGCCCATTCACCTTTGCTGCACTAGTGGTCCAATACCACTTGCATCACCATCCCGTCTCTCCAAGACTGGGCCATCTGTTCACGAGTGGTCATCCTAGACCCGCTCCTTAGCATCCTTAGGATGCCCACAGACTTGGGGAATCGCCTTCCCCAAAGTCCCTTTGTCAGTTCCTACCAAGTCCCTTTCTGCCCCTGGCCGTGTTTACCAACACTGCCACTGGATCGAGGCCCACAGGCCCGGCCACTAAGTCCCATGGTCCTCTAGGACTTCCTCACCACACGACTGTGTCCTTGGTCACTACCCCAGAGGACTGCTCCTCTTCCTTTCCACAGTCTAGGCTTTTGGGACAACATTTCGGAACACCGTGGCCTTACGCGAGCCACCTGGGTACTCTCCCCGCCTTTCGCCTTTAGGTGCTCTAGCCATGGGCTTAGAGCGAGGTTCCGTTGAGCCACGCCTGGTATCCAAGTAGATAGTGCCACCCACACTTGGACTGGGAGCATCGGCCAGTCGATCTCCCGGGGGAACTAGAGCCGGCTCTTGAACACTTCACCAAGCTACCCCGCTTGTCGGTCCGTGTTCACTCTAGTCTTGGACTTCCTAGTGGGCAGCTCATCACCCAACACTGGGTCCGGCCTTCCTGGGCCAAACTGGCCTTTCCTGGCCAAACTGGCTCCACTGCAGTCCTCCCCCTACTATACTTTTGGAGCTCACCAAACCCCCCAGGGTCTGGGAGATGAACGCTTTGGGCTTTCACCCTCTCAGGCTCCGGACTCGGACTCGGACTCGGACTCGGACTCGGACTCGGACTCGGACTCGGACTCGGATTCGGACTCGGACTCGGGCTCGGGCTCGGTCTCGGCCTCGGCCTCGGTCTCGGTCTCGGTCCTGATCTCGGTCTCGGTCTCGGTCTCGGTCCCGGTCTCGGTCTCGACTTCGGACTCCATCTTGGACTCCATCTCGGACTCCATCTCGGGTCCATCTTGGGTCCATCTCGGACTCCATCTCGGACTCCAGCTCGGGTCCATCTCGGACTCCATCTCGGACTCTATTTCGGGTCCATCTCGGGTCCACCTCGGACTCCATCTCGGACTCCATCTCGGACTCCACTTCGGACTCCAACTCGGGTCCATCTCGGGTCCACCTCGGACTCCACTTTGGACTCCACCTCGGGTCCATCTCGGGTCCACCTCGGACTCCACTTCGGACTCCACCTCGGACTCCATCTCGGGTCCATCTCGGACTCTCCCACGTGTCATGTGTTGGTCCTTTAGGGTCCCTTTTTGGAGCCTCACCTTTTGCTCGCTTCGTGCTCGTTCCTCGAGCACTTCGTTGGGAGTTCCACTCCCGCTCTTGACTTTTCAAGTCGGAGCTTTGGGTCCAAACATGTTACGCTCGTTTGGCTCTCGCTTCGGCCACTACCATGTGGCGCCCTTCCGGCTCCACTTTGGGGCCTAGGGATTTTGTGTCTCACAAGTGGGGGATGGGAGTGTGGGCAGCCGAGGTCAGACCTCTCCACACCCCCTGCTGGACTTCCAGGGCATGCGCGGGCTCCTGCCTGTTTGGACTTGGGCTTGAAGTCAGGCTTGAGCACGTACTCGGGCTTTTGCTCGGGCTCGCGTTTGGACTTGGCTCCTGCTCACGCTCAAGCTTGAACTCGGACTGGGACAAATAGCCAAAAGCTGTTGTCCCAGAAAGAGGAGGGACTTTCTTACCTGTAGGATGATGGGTGGGGAGTGGAGGCTCTCGGGCAGCTGGGGTTGAACTGCGGCTGCCCAGCTCTGCTTCCCATACAAACGAGAGTTGGCTCACTTGCCAGGGTCACGTCGTGGCGCTTCGATGGCTCCCCTTGTGTGCCTCACCTTGTGGGCTTCCCGTGCCCACCGGCCGAAGGAAACGGTGCTCAGCTGCTCTGGTGGCAAGCACGTGCAGCATCCGTCCAGGTGTTACCCGATCGGCGATCCAGACGCGGAACTCCCGACGTGGAATGCCTGGGCAGTGTCGCATGTGTGAGTGCTCGTGGCCTTTGGCCGGTGGCGTGGGGGGGGCCTCCCCAGTATTGATGGGGGGTGGGGTTGTGCAAGGGTTCTCGGCTGCGGAGAGCCTCGGCGTGGCTTCCCTGGCACCCACTCCAGCGTTTGGCAGAGTCGTGCTGTGCGGTCCATGGGCATGGCCTTGGGACCACATCCGCACGCCTGTCGGGCGAGGGGGAGGGAGGCAGCAGTGTGGTCCTCCGGGCTTCCAAGGGAGGCGAGCCTCGGGGGCGGCACGGCTGCTTGGCAAGGGCCAGCGTCACGCGGCGGGAAAGGGGAGGGGCCCCCACCTGCCGTGCGACGGAGGGAGGAAGGGGGGAGGACTCTCCCGGGCCCGAAGCGCACGGAGAAGGCGCAGGCTGAGCCTCAGCCTGCGCGTGCGTGAGGGAGGGGGGGAAGGCCCTGCCCGCCTGCCACGTGGCACGGAAAAGGGGGGGAGGGGGAAAAAAAAGTGGCCCGGAATGTCTGGGGCCCAAAACGCGCGATTTTTCGCGAAAAGTTGGAAAGGTACCACGTGTTCCGCGGGCTTTTTTTGGGGCCCGAAACGCGTGATTTTTCACGAAAAGTCGGGGAGGTACCCCACATTTCGCGGGGCGCGTTTTGGGGCCCAAAACGCGCGATTTTTCGCGAGAAGTTGCAAGGGTACCACGTGTTCCGCGGGCTTTTTTTGGGGCCCAAAACACGCGATTTTTCACGAAAAGTCGGGGAGGTACCCCACATTTTGCAGCGCGCGTTTTGGGCCCCAAAACGCGGTCTTCGTGAATTGTTGGGGAGGTACCACATGTCCCGCGGGCGTGCTTTTTGGCGCCCAAAAAGAACACGGGATTGTGGAGGTACGCTGCAGCTTTGGATCAAGCTGCCCCACACTATAAGAGTAGGGGGAGTGTGAAATATTTTAGAGTGGGTTCAAACCGTGACTATGGCACTGGATCCCATCAGACCTCCAAAGTTAAGCGTCCCTGGGCTTGAATAGTACTGGGCTGGGTGACCACCCGGGAAGTCCAAGTGACCCCCTCTTTTTGTTTTATTCCTTACAAGTCATTTATTTTTGTAAGATCACTGTTTTAATATATAAACTTTGAGTATTTTTCCATAGCATATAAGTGTATGGTCCTTAAATACTACTTACAATTGTCAATGTAAGGTGTGTTTGCCAAATTGTGTCATTAGTTAGTTATTAACTAGGATATAAGTCACAAAGAATGTGTTGTGACTGTCACCACGTGGCATGGCAAGCAAGTCCAAACATATGTATTTCACATGGCATACAAGGATGCTAAACTCTAACTATGAGAACAAGCCAAAGGGCATGCCACGTGTCAATGTGACACACATTGAAAACCATAAAACTCACCAAAGCACATGCCACGTGTCAATGTGGCACACATTGAAAACCATAAAACTCTGAGCACAAACCAAAGTGCATGCCATGTGTCAATGTGGCACACATTGAAAACCATAAAACTCTATGAGATCAAACCAAAGGCCATGCCACGTGTCAAAATAAAACTCGGATATATCCAGGGCCAGACACATCTGGGGCCCGGCATATCGGGTGCCCAACATGTACGGGGCCCGACATATCGGGTGCCCGACATGTCCGGGGCCCGATATGTCTGGGGCCGGATATATCGGGTGCCCGACATTTCTGGGGCCGGACATATCGGGGCCCGGACATGTCCGGGGCCGGACATATCGGGTGCCCGACATGTCCGGGGCCGGATATGTCCGGGGGCCCGACATATCGGGTGCCCGACATGTTCGGGGCCGGAGATATCGGGGCCCGACATCTCTGGGGCCCGACATATCGGGTGCCCGACATATCCGGGGCCCGGATATGTCTGGGTGCCCGACATGTCTGGGGCCCGATATATCTGGGGCCGGACATATCGGGTGCCCGACATATCTGGGGCCCGACATGTCCGGGGCCCGACATATCCAGGGCCTGAGGTATGCCACATGGCATACAAGTGCAGAAGAGGTACCTTCCAATGTCATGTCACGTGGCATGCAACCTCAAAGGTGCCACCTCTCCAAGGGTTTGTCACGTGACATGCAACCTCCAAGATGCCACCTTTCCAAGGGTTTGCCACGTGGCATCCATAG
>NW_003314329.1:36920-41920 GCF_000143415.4 Selaginella moellendorffii | reverse complement strand
TGCATGTGCGGGCTGCTGCTGGGCTCCTCCCCGTGTGCACCATGTCGGGGTTGGACTCGGGCTCCATCTCGGACTCGGGTTCCGGCTCGGACATGGACACGTGGGGGTGAAAGCCCAAAGCGCTTGTCTCCCTGGGGCGTGGTAGGCTGCGAGCTCTGGAAGGATAGTGGGGGATGGGAGTGTGGGCAGCCGAGGTCAGACCTCGGGTGCCCGGCTCCACACCCCCTGCTGGACTTCCAGGGCACGTGCGGGCTCCTGCCTGCTTGGACTTGGGCTTGAAGTCAGGCTCGAGCACGTACTCGGGCTTTTGCTCGGGCTCGCGTTTGGACTTGGCTCCTGCTCACGCTCAAGCTTGAACTCGGACTGGGACAAATAGCCAAAAGCTTTTGTCCCAGAAAGAGGAGGGACTTTCTTACCTGTAGGATGATGGGTGGGGAGTGGAGGCTCTCGGGCAGCTGGGGTTGAACTGCGGCTGCCCAGCTCTGCTTCCCATACAAACGAGAGTTGGCTCGCTTGCCAGGGTCACGTCGTGGCGCTTCGATGGCTCCCCTTGTGTGCCTCACCTTGTGGGCTTCCCGTGCCCACCGGCCGAAGGAAACGGTGCTCAGCTGCTCTGGTGGCAAGCACGTGCAGCATCCGTCCAGGTGTTACCCGATCGGCGATCCAGACGCGGAACTCCCGACGTGGGATGCCTAGGCAGTGTCGCATGTGTGAGTGCTCGTGGCCTTTGGCCGGTGGCGTGGGGGGGGCCTCCCCAGTATTGATGGGGGGTGGGGTTGTGCAAGGGTTCTCGGCTGCGGAGAGCCTCGGCGTGGCTTCCCTGGCACCCACTCCAGCGTTTGGCAGAGTCGTGCTGTGCGGTCCATGGGCATGGCCTTGGGACCACATCCGCACGCCTGTCGGGCGAGGGGGAGGGAGGCAGCAGTGTGGTCCTCCGGGCTTCCAAGGGAGGCGAGCCTCGGGGGTGGCACGGCTGCTTGGCAAGGGCCAGCGTCACGCGGCGGGAAAGGGGAGGGGCCCCCACCTGCCGTGCGACGGAGGGAGGAAGGGGGGAGGACTCTCCCGGGCCCAAACCGCGCGGAGAAGCCTCAGCCTGCGTGCGTGTGAGGGAGGGGGGGAAGGCCCTGCCCGCCTGCCACGTGGCACGAAAGGCGGGGGGAGGGGAAAAAAAAGTGGCCCGGAATGTCTGGGGCCCAAAACGCGCGATTTTTCGCGAAAAGTTGGGAAGGTACCACGTGTTCCGCGGGCTTTTTTTGGGGCCCAAAACGCGCGATTTTCACGAAAAGTTGGGGAGGTACCCCGCATTTCGCGGGGCGCGTTTTGGGGCCCAAAACGCGCGATTTTTCGCGAAAAGTTGGGAAGGTACCATGTGTTCCGCGGGCTTTTTTGGGCCCAAAACGCGTGATTTTCACGAAAAGTTGGGGAGGTACCCCGCATTTCGCAGCGTGCATTTTGGGGCCCAAAACACGGTCTTCGTGAATTGTTGGGGAGGTACCACACGTCCCGCAGGTTTTTTGGCACCCAAAAAGAACACGGGATTGTGGAGGTACACTGCAGCTTTGGATCAGCTGCCCCACTATAAGAGTAGGGGGAGTGTGAAATATTTCAGAGTGGGTTCAAACCGTGACTATGGCACTGGATCCCATCAGACCTCCAAAGTTAAGCGTCCCTGGGCTTGAATAGTACTGGGCTGGGTGACCACCCGGGAAGTCCAAGTGACCCCCTCTTTTTTTTTTCCTTACAAGTCATTTATTTTTGTAAGATCACTGTTTTAATATATAAACTTTGAGTATTTTTCCATAGCATATAAGTGTATGGTCTTTAAATACTACTTACAATTGTGAATGTAAGGTGTATTTGCCAAATTGTGTCGTTAGCTAGTTATTAACTAGGATATAAGTTAGAAATAATGTGTTGGTGATTGTCACCACGTGGCATGGCAAGCAAGTCCAAACATATGTGTGTCACGTGGCATACAAGGTCAAGGACACTAAACTCTAACTATGAGAACAAGCCAAAGGGCATGCCACGTGTCAATGTGACACATTGAAAACCATAAAACTCAGAACAAACCAAAGCACATGCCACGTGTCAATGTGGCACACATTGAAAACCATAAAACTCTATGAGAACAAACCAAAGGGCATGCCACGTGTCAATGTGGCACACATTGAAAACAATAAAACTCTATGAGATCAAACCAAAGACCATGCCACGTGTCAAAATAAAACTCGGATATATCCAGGGCTAGACACATCCAGGGCCGGACATGTCGGGGACCCGACATATCGGGTGCCCGACATGTCCGGGGCCAGACATGTCCGGGCCCGGATATATCCGGGGCCTGACATGTCCGGGTGCCCGACATGTCCGGGGCCGGACATGTCCGGGCCCGGATATATCCGGGGCCCGACATGTCCAGGGCCGGACATATTGGGGCCCGGATATATCCGGGGCCCGACATGTCCGGGGCCCGACATGTCCGGGGCCCGACATATCGGGTGCCTGACATGTCCGGGGCCAGACATGTCCGGGCCCGGATATATCCGGGGCCTGACATGTCCGGGTGCCCGACATGTCCGGGGCCGGACATGTCCGGGCCCGGATATATCCGGGGCCCGACATGTCCAGGGCCGGACATATTGGGGCCCGGATATATCCGGGGCCCGACATGTCTGGGGCCCGACATATCGGGTGCCTGACATGTCCGGGGCCAGACATGTCCGGGCCCGGATATATCCAGGGCCTGACATGTCCGGGGCCGGACATGTCCGGGGCCCGATATCTCTGGGTGCCCGACATGTCCGGGGCCCGACATATCGGGTGCCCGACATATCCGGGGCCCGGATATATCTGGGGCCCGACATGTCTGGGGACCCACATATCTGGGCCCGGACATGTCCGGGGCCTAAGGTATGCCACGTGGCATACAAGTGCAGAAGAGGTATTTTCCAATGTTATGTCACGTGGCATGCAACCTCCAAGATGCCACCTTTCCAAGGGTTTGCCACGTGGCATCCATAGGTACCACCTCTCCAAGGGTTTGTCACGTGGCATGCAACCTCCAAGATGCACCTTTCCAAAGGTTTGCCACGTGGCATGCAACCTCCAAGATGCACCTTTCCAAGGGTTTACCACGTGGCATCCATAGGTACCACCTCTCCAAGGGTTTGTCACATGGCATGCAACCTCGAAGATGCCATCTTTCCAAGGGTTTGCCATGTGGCATCCATAGGTACCACCTCTCCAAGGGTTTACCACGTGGCATGCAACCTCCAAGATGCCACCTCTCCAAGGGTTTGGCACGTGGCATGCTATAAGTACATAAAAGTATGCCACGTGGCATGCCACCTCATCCAAACCATCCGTCTGAATGCCACCTTCTAAAAGGTATAGCTCATGGCATATAAATTGCTCAAAATGTATGCCACGTGGCAAACCCTACCCTACCCTAAACCCTAAACCCTACGCTTGCACATGGCATAGTGTTGCGTTCCATACATTGAGCCAGTGTGCCATCTTTAGAGCACGTGGAATAACACGTGGCGATATAAGTTACTACGAAAAAAAACAACTCAAAAACATCCAACTTTAGCCGAAATATGAGTTGGCAACACTACATTTACTACCATGACACCAAGCTCGAAATATGTCACGTGACTCTTACGTTGAAAAACCACTAAAAACGGCACATGTTACATGGCATGAACAGTGTGCCACGTGTCATCCGCTCCTAGGAGTCGTCTCGTGACACTCGGAAAAAAAAAGTAAGAAAAAATGACCACTTTTTCATTGTTGATGTTGCAGAAGTCGCAGCACTTCCAGATTCTAAGCCCGAACACTAATACATGCTGTGGGGTGAAAGCCCAAAGCGTGTGTCTCCCAGGGGGGGGGGGCTGTGGGGGGTTCCAAAAGTATAGTAGGGATAGTGTGGGTGTTGGAGGTCGGGTAGCCGAGGTGGAGTCCGAGTTGAACTCGGAGTCCGAGTCCGGGTCCGAATCCGGGCGAGCGAGTGCTCTTCACGTGGTATACTGCGTGCGGGGCGAGCTCAAAGTGGGCTTTGGCTTCTGGCTTTGGCTCGTGGCTCTGCTTTTGCTACCTGCAACATCACACTCCCTGCTCGCCACCACAATGCGCATTGGGACGGGTCCTGGTGAAAGCCGGGAGACTCGGATCTTTGCGTGCGGTGGTGGTGGGCTGGCTGGCAGTTAATCCTCCTGATGTGGGGTGGTGTGTGCCTTTGGTAGAGGGCTGCACACCTATTGCTGTGGTGCAACACATGTGCTTGTGACGGGTCCTGGCCAATGCTCCGGCAGAACCGGGAGACTCGGACGACCAACATGTGTGGTGCGCCACAGCTCGGGCTAGCCTCTCGCTTTTGTGTGTGTTTTGGGGCAGTGGGGTGTTCGCACCCCCTCCCAAGCACACACCCCTTGCTGTGCTGTAACCGTTGAGTCCGGATCCGGGCGGGCAAAATTCCCTCGTGTTTGAACGTGGGTGAGCTCAGTCGCATGGGGGCTTAGCTGGTGCTTCACAGCCGGGGAAGTGATGCTCTAGACATCTACCCTTTTGTGAAAAATGCATGTGATGGGGGAGCAAGAAGTCATATGCTCTGTGCTATTGAGCGACCTTTTGGAATCTCGGGCAGGGGATGTATTTCTACCTGGCGAAAGGATCGGTCGCTCCATAGCACAAGAGCATGTAACTTCTTGCTCCCTCCCGTCACATGCATTTTTAACAAAGGTTTGCTCCTCTTGTTGTGTCCTTGATGGGTGATGGCTCCACTTACATGTGATGCTGAATGAACTGATGTTCCTGGTGTGACCACCAAGTCCGGATCCGGGCGGGCAATTCCCTTGTCTTGAACTTGGGTGAGCTCAGTCGCATGGGGGCTTGGTGGGGAGCTGGGTTCTGAGGTGATTGACGCAAAACACGTATGTGCCTGCATGCCCTTTGCCCCGCACACTAAGTAAGCATGTGGTGGAGGACATATGCTCCGT
>NW_003314329.1:24420-26920 GCF_000143415.4 Selaginella moellendorffii | reverse complement strand
GTAAGGTGTATTTGCCAAATTGTGTCGTTAGCTAGTTATTAACTAGGATATAAGTTAGAAATAATGTGTTGGTGATTGTCACCACGTGGCATGGCAAGCAAGTCCAAACATATGTGTGTCACGTGGCATACAAGGTCAAGGACACTAAACTCTAACTATGAGAACAAGCCAAAGGGCATGCCACGTGTCAATGTGACACATTGAAAACCATAAAACTCAGAACAAACCAAAGCACATGCCACGTGTCAATGTGGCACACATTGAAAACCATAAAACTCTATGAGAACAAACCAAAGGGCATGCCACGTGTCAATGTGGCACACATTGAAAACAATAAAACTCTATGAGATCAAACCAAAGACCATGCCACGTGTCAAAATAAAACTCGGATATATCCAGGGCTAGACACATCCAGGGCCGGACATGTCGGGGGCCCGACATATCGGGTGCCCGACATATCGGGTGCCCGACATGTCCGGGGCCAGACATGTCCGGGCCCGGATATATCCGGGGCCTGACATGTCCGGGTGCCCGACATGTCCGGGGCCGGACATGTCCGGGCCCGGATATATCCGGGGCCCGACATGTCCAGGGCCGGACATATTGGGGCCCGGATATATCCGGGGCCCGACATATCGGGTGCCTGACATGTCCGGGGCCAGACATGTCCGGGCCCGGATATATCCGGGGCCTGACATGTCCGGGTGCCCGACATGTCCGGGGCCGGACATGTCCGGGCCCGGATATATCCGGGGCCCGACATGTCCAGGGCCGGACATATTGGGGCCCGGATATATCCGGGGCCCGACATGTCTGGGGCCCGACATATCGGGTGCCTGACATGTCCAGGGCCAGACATGTCCGGGCCCGGATATATCCAGGGCCTGACATGTCCGGGGCCGGACATGTCCGGGGCCCGATATCTCTGGGTGCCCGACATGTCCGGGGCCCGACATATCGGGTGCCCGACATGTCCGGGGCCCGGATATATCTGGGGCCCGACATGTCTGGGGACCCACATATCTGGGCCCGGACATGTCCGGGGCCTAAGGTATGCCACGTGGCATACAAGTGCAGAAGAGGTATTTTCCAATGTTATGTCACGTGGCATGCAACCTCCAAGATGCCACCTTTCCAAGGGTTTGCCACGTGGCATCCATAGGTACCACCTCTCCAAGGGTTTGTCACGTGGCATGCAACCTCCAAGATGCACCTTTCCAAAGGTTTGCCACGTGGCATGCAACCTCCAAGATGCACCTTTCCAAGGGTTTACCACGTGGCATCCATAGGTACCACCTCTCCAAGGGTTTGTCACATGGCATGCAACCTCGAAGATGCCATCTTTCCAAGGGTTTGCCATGTGGCATCCATAGGTACCACCTCTCCAAGGGTTTACCACGTGGCATGCAACCTCCAAGATGCCACCTCTCCAAGGGTTTGGCACGTGGCATGCTATAAGTACATAAAAGTATGCCACGTGGCATGCCACCTCATCCAAACCATCCGTCTGAATGCCACCTTCTAAAAGGTATAGCTCATGGCATATAAATTGCTCAAAATGTATGCCACGTGGCAAACCCTACCCTACCCTAAACCCTAAACCCTACGCTTGCACATGGCATAGTGTTGCGTTCCATACATTGAGCCAGTGTGCCATCTTTAGAGCACGTGGAATAACACGTGGCGATATAAGTTACTACGAAAAAAAACAACTCAAAAACATCCAACTTTAGCCGAAATATGAGTTGGCAACACTACATTTACTACCATGACACCAAGCTCGAAATATGTCACGTGACTCTTACGTTGAAAAACCACTAAAAACGGCACATGTTACATGGCATGAACAGTGTGCCACGTGTCATCCGCTCCTAGGAGTCGTCTCGTGACACTCGGAAAAAAAAAGTAAGAAAAAATGACCACTTTTTCATTGTTGATGTTGCAGAAGTCGCAGCACTTCCAGATTCTAAGCCCGAACACTAATACATGCTGTGGGGTGAAAGCCCAAAGCGTGTGTCTCCCAGGGGGGGGGGGCTGTGGGGGGTTCCAAAAGTATAGTAGGGATAGTGTGGGTGTTGGAGGTCGGGTAGCCGAGGTGGAGTCCGAGTTGAACTCGGAGTCCGAGTCCGGGTCCGAATCCGGGCGAGCGAGTGCTCTTCACGTGGTATACTGCGTGCGGGGCGAGCTCAAAGTGGGCTTTGGCTTCTGGCTTTGGCTCGTGGCTCTGCTTTTGCTACCTGCAACATCACACTCCCTGCTCGCCACCACAATGCGCATTGGGACGGGTCCTGGTGAAAGCCGGGAGACTCGGATCTTTGCGTGCGGTGGTGGTGGGCTGGCTGGCAGTTAATCCTCCTGATGTGGGGTGGTGTGTGCCTTTGGTAGAGGGCTGCACACCTATTGCTGTGGTGCAACACATGTGCTTGTGACGGGTCCTGGCCAATGCTCCGGCAGAACCGGGAGACTCGGACGACCAACATGTGTGGTGCGCCACAGCTCG
>NW_003314329.1:2500-5000 GCF_000143415.4 Selaginella moellendorffii | reverse complement strand
GGCACACATTGAAAACAATAAAACTCTATGAGATCAAACCAAAGACCATGCCACGTGTCAAAATAAAACTCGGATATATCCAGGGCTAGACACATCCAGGGCCGGACATGTCGGGGGCCCGACATATCGGGTGCCCGACATATCGGGTGCCCGACATGTCCGGGGCCAGACATGTCCGGGCCCGGATATATCCGGGGCCTGACATGTCCGGGTGCCCGACATGTCCGGGGCCGGACATGTCCGGGCCCGGATATATCCGGGGCCCGACATGTCCAGGGCCGGACATATTGGGGCCCGGATATATCCGGGGCCCGACATATCGGGTGCCTGACATGTCCGGGGCCAGACATGTCCGGGCCCGGATATATCCGGGGCCTGACATGTCCGGGTGCCCGACATGTCCGGGGCCGGACATGTCCGGGCCCGGATATATCCGGGGCCCGACATGTCCAGGGCCGGACATATTGGGGCCCGGATATATCCGGGGCCCGACATGTCTGGGGCCCGACATATCGGGTGCCTGACATGTCCGGGGCCAGACATGTCCGGGCCCGGATATATCCAGGGCCTGACATGTCCGGGGCCGGACATGTCCGGGGCCCGATATCTCTGGGTGCCCGACATGTCCGGGGCCCGACATATCGGGTGCCCGACATATCCGGGGCCCGGATATATCTGGGGCCCGACATGTCTGGGGACCCACATATCTGGGCCCGGACATGTCCGGGGCCTAAGGTATGCCACGTGGCATACAAGTGCAGAAGAGGTATTTTCCAATGTTATGTCACGTGGCATGCAACCTCCAAGATGCCACCTTTCCAAGGGTTTGCCACGTGGCATCCATAGGTACCACCTCTCCAAGGGTTTGTCACGTGGCATGCAACCTCCAAGATGCACCTTTCCAAAGGTTTGCCACGTGGCATGCAACCTCCAAGATGCACCTTTCCAAGGGTTTACCACGTGGCATCCATAGGTACCACCTCTCCAAGGGTTTGTCACATGGCATGCAACCTCGAAGATGCCATCTTTCCAAGGGTTTGCCATGTGGCATCCATAGGTACCACCTCTCCAAGGGTTTACCACGTGGCATGCAACCTCCAAGATGCCACCTCTCCAAGGGTTTGGCACGTGGCATGCTATAAGTACATAAAAGTATGCCACGTGGCATGCCACCTCATCCAAACCATCCGTCTGAATGCCACCTTCTAAAAGGTATAGCTCATGGCATATAAATTGCTCAAAATGTATGCCACGTGGCAAACCCTACCCTACCCTAAACCCTAAACCCTACGCTTGCACATGGCATAGTGTTGCGTTCCATACATTGAGCCAGTGTGCCATCTTTAGAGCACGTGGAATAACACGTGGCGATATAAGTTACTACGAAAAAAAACAACTCAAAAACATCCAACTTTAGCCGAAATATGAGTTGGCAACACTACATTTACTACCATGACACCAAGCTCGAAATATGTCACGTGACTCTTACGTTGAAAAACCACTAAAAACGGCACATGTTACATGGCATGAACAGTGTGCCACGTGTCATCCGCTCCTAGGAGTCGTCTCGTGACACTCGGAAAAAAAAAGTAAGAAAAAATGACCACTTTTTCATTGTTGATGTTGCAGAAGTCGCAGCACTTCCAGATTCTAAGCCCGAACACTAATACATGCTGTGGGGTGAAAGCCCAAAGCGTGTGTCTCCCAGGGGGGGGGGGCTGTGGGGGGTTCCAAAAGTATAGTAGGGATAGTGTGGGTGTTGGAGGTCGGGTAGCCGAGGTGGAGTCCGAGTTGAACTCGGAGTCCGAGTCCGGGTCCGAATCCGGGCGAGCGAGTGCTCTTCACGTGGTATACTGCGTGCGGGGCGAGCTCAAAGTGGGCTTTGGCTTCTGGCTTTGGCTCGTGGCTCTGCTTTTGCTACCTGCAACATCACACTCCCTGCTCGCCACCACAATGCGCATTGGGACGGGTCCTGGTGAAAGCCGGGAGACTCGGATCTTTGCGTGCGGTGGTGGTGGGCTGGCTGGCAGTTAATCCTCCTGATGTGGGGTGGTGTGTGCCTTTGGTAGAGGGCTGCACACCTATTGCTGTGGTGCAACACATGTGCTTGTGACGGGTCCTGGCCAATGCTCCGGCAGAACCGGGAGACTCGGACGACCAACATGTGTGGTGCGCCACAGCTCGGGCTAGCCTCTCGCTTTTGTGTGTGTTTTGGGGCAGTGGGGTGTTCGCACCCCCTCCCAAGCACACACCCCTTGCTGTGCTGTAACCGTTGAGTCCGGATCCGGGCGGGCAAAATTCCCTCGTGTTTGAACGTGGGTGAGCTCAGTCGCATGGGGGCTTAGCTGGTGCTTCACAGCCGGGGAAGTGATGCTCTAGACATCTACCCTTTTGTGAAAAATGCATGTGATGGGGGAGCAAGAAGTCATATGCTCTGTGCTATTGAGCGACCTTTTGGAATCTCGGGCAGGGGATGTATTTCTACCTGGCGAAAGGATCG
>NW_003314328.1:1020773-1081329 GCF_000143415.4 Selaginella moellendorffii | reverse complement strand
AAAAGCCGTTAAAAG
Source organism: Selaginella moellendorffii (assembly GCF_000143415.4). NCBI lineage: Eukaryota > Viridiplantae > Streptophyta > Lycopodiopsida > Selaginellales > Selaginellaceae > Selaginella > Selaginella moellendorffii. The sequence continues at coordinate 1,081,314 of NW_003314328.1, read as the reverse complement.
AGAGGGGAAGACGGCACGCGAGCACCGGCGTGGTAGAATACGTCCGATCACGTGCTGTAAACTGTCTTTTGGAGACATGTGGGAAACTTACACAATTGTTGAGCATTATCCCAAGAATAATATGTGCTATAAATTGATCAAATTAATGGTACATATCATCTCCAGGACTCCCACAGAAGAACTCCGGCCAAATGCAAGGATTAGTACCAAGAGCATGAGGAGTTGTATCACATGCTATGAATATTGCTATCGATTGAGTTTGATTATTCAATTATAACCACATAGCATTGAATAATTGCACTAACTGCTGCTCCAAAGTTAAAGAAAAATAACAGAGAAGAAATTGGAAAAGCTATAAAGAAAGGAAGATTTAGACTGTTAGGAATCCCCCAATTCTTGCCACATTCCTGACTTTTGCCGGATTCCTGACCTGCAGACCACATTCCTGAGTCTTGAGACACTTCCCTATTCCTGACTCTCTGATTTCCCATATGATTCTTGAGTCTCGAGCCACATTCCTAATGATGACGTGGCGCTTCCTCGACCTCAACTATATTTAGGCCGTCTTCGATCCAAGAGTGGTGGAGCTTTATCAACCTATAATATATATAGGTTAGCTTTGTTCCATTTCTCCACAATCTGAATCAATGCCAGTCTAAGGCCTCTTCTTCATCTCCTCTATCTTTTCTCTTTGTCTTTTGCATTTTCCAATCTTGATCTTGTTGAGGGTCTTGACAGTTTGATTCAGATTGTGTTTTTTCATTTTTGCTTTAGTTCGTTTTGATTGTTTGACTGCCTTTGCCTTTTTCCCCCTTTTTTTTCTTTCTTCTTTGCCGATGGAGTCTCCAAGCCATCTTGATTTCTTTGCCGAAGTCCTTGCAAAAATCCAGTCTAAGAATACCAAGTTGAAGGCGACTCTTCTTCGCATGCAGCAGGAGCTTGCTTCACTTTCGGCTCAAGGATCCAGCAAAGTTCCTGAACCGAAGGTGAGTTTCTCGACAAAATTTTCAGGCAAGCGTTCGGAGCTTCGCGGATTCCTGAACCAGATGGAGCTGATTTTCGCACTTCAACATCGGCGGTACCCCACTCCCGAGTCTCAAATCGGTGCGATTGGGACGTTGCTCGAAGGTGCAACTTTGTCATGGTTTTCTCCTCTCCTGGAGAAGAGCATGAAAGGGGTCGTGGTTTCGGAGCTGATGGATCTTCAGTTGTTCAAAAAGAAGCTCGAAGTATGTTTTGGCAAGACGGATCGGGTTCGGGCTACCACCACAAAAATAAGATGTCTCTCTCAAGGGTCTCGTCCTGCCTCAATCTATGCTGCAGAGTTCCAACTCCTTGCCTTGGACACTCAGTGGGATGAGCGGGCCTTGATTGATCAATTTTGTTTCGGCCTCAACAACGGTGTCAAGGATTTGTTGCTCACCATGGAGGATTTCACGTACCTGTCAGATGCCATCAACAAAGCTGTTCGATGCGACAATCGTCTCTTTGAACGTCGTCAGAAAAGTCGCCGTGCCACCGTTTTCCCGTCCCAGACTCAGGAATCCCAGCTTGAGTCTTCGAGGCATACTCATGAACCTACTACTCCGGTCCCGATGGATATTTCTGGTACTCCCCGACTCATCAGAGGGAAGTTGAGTCCTGTTGAGAAGCAACGTCGAATATCTCATAATCTTTGCCTTTACTGTGCTGATTCTAATCACAAAGTAGTTGTGTGTCCCAAGAAGCCTCCCCGACTGCTCGAGTACACTCTGCCTCAAGGTCCACCTCTGTTGCAATCGGGAAACAACCCTGTCCAAACAGAGTAGGAGCTGTCTGTTTGGACTCCCCGAATAAAAATCACTTTTCTTCTTTATCAAGCTCCTCACCACCTTTCATCAAAGCCACCACCAATTCCCGCAACTTCTGCATCCCATGTCTCCTTTCTTTCACCAGATAATTAGGACTCAAGACTCTAGCGCTACTAGACTCGGGTGCAACTTCCTGCTTCATGGACATGGACTTTGCCACCCAACATCACATTCCTCTTTCTCCTACCATACGGGATCTGAGGGTTGAAGGCATTGGCGGGCATTTTGTGTCTCCATCTTCTGGACTTAGAGAAACATTGCCCGTTCGAGTACACATCGGGTCCACCGTCACCGATATCGCCTTCAACATCATTAACAACAAATCCTCCTCTGTGGTGCTCGGCCTTCCTTGGTTCCAACTACACCAGCCTCAGATCTGTTGGAAGGAATTACAGTTCGTCTCTCCCACATCACCATCTCCCATAGCTTCCCCTGTTGTTCATCAAGTCCGAATCAGGAAAAGTTCCCTAAACTCAAATTGGGGTTCTATTCCTGACTTTACCAAGTTTTCACCCTCTTCTTTTCCCTCTCCATCTTACACTGGATAGTATCCTTGTCTCATCATTCCATTTAGTCGTACACCTCCTCCTATCTCCACAATCACTATGAAAGAACTTCTTCATGAAGACCCTATTGTCCTTTTTGCTTTGCATGTTTCTCTTGTCAGTCTTCCTAAGAAGTATCATGATTTTGGGGATGTGTTTGATAAGAAAAAAGCTAGTGTACTACTTATTCATCAGCTTTATGACTGTCCCATTGATTTATAGGAAGGAGCATCACCTCCGTGGGGGCCTATCTACGGGTTATCCCTGTCTGAGCTTAAGGCCCTCAAAGAGTACGTAGATGAGAACCTTGCCTCGGGGTACATTCAGCATTTGCAGTCCCTGGCTGGAGCGCCTGTCTTCTTTGTGAAGAAGAAGGATGGGAGTTTGCGGCTAGTCATCCACTACCGAGGTTTGAACAAGGTGACTGTTCGGAACCGTTATCCGCTGCCCCTGATCTCGGACCTGTTGGAACGCCTCGGCGGTGCCCGCTTCTTCACCAAGATCGACCTCCGTGGAGCATACAACCTAATCCGGATCCGGCCTGGCGATGAATGGAAGATTGCGTTCCGAACCCGCTATGGCCACTTCGAGTACACTGTCATGCCATTTGGCTTGACAAATGCTCCAGTAGTTTTCCAACACATGGCAAACGATGTCTTTCGGGAGTTTCTTGATCAGATGGTGATCGTCTACCTTGACGACATCCTCATCTACTCAAAAACTCAGGAGGAGCATGACGAGCATGTGCGCAAGGTGCTGGCGAAGCTGCGGGAACACGGCCTATACGCGAAGCTTGAGAAATGTTCCTTCGATCAGAAGTCTGTGGAGTTCCTTGGGTACATTGTCACTCCTGAGGGTATCATGATGAATCTTGCCAAAGTCAAGACTATTCTCGAATGGGAGCCTCCACAATCAATGTCGGACGTTCAGGTTTTCCTTGGCTTTGCCAACTTTTACCGCAAATTCATTGATCACTACTCTGATATTGTCCTTCCTCTCATGCATCTCACTCGCAAGGATGTTCCCTTCTCTTGGTCTGCTATTGCCCAACAGGCCTTCGACACACTCAAGGTGGCCTTCGGTTCTACTCCCGTCTTGATCCATGCTGATCCCTCCCAACCTTTCTTCATCAATGTTGATGCCTCCGACTTTGCCATCGGTGCTATGCTGTCTCAACTCGGAGCGGATTAGAAATTTCATCCAGTCACTTTCCATTCTCAAAAATTCCAGCCTGCGGAGATCAATTACAAAATCCACGACAAAGAGCTCCTTGCCATCGTGGATTCCTTTGGAGAGTGGCATCGTTTCTTGGAGGGGGTAAGCCATCAAACAATGGTCTAGACGGATCATAAAAATCTCAAGTACTTTGCCACTTCCTAAGTTTTGAGCCGTTGTCAGGCAAGGTGGGCCCAATTTCTGAGTCAATTTGACTTTGTTATCAAGTACAGACCTGGAAAGCTTTAAAGCCTTCCTGATGCTCTTTCAAAGCGCTATTATCTCAGTCTTAGGCCTGGTAATCTTGCCTTCGATCAACAGGATTAAGTTATCCTCGGTCCTGATCAACTTCAAGTTATGGCAATTTCCCTAGCCCCTCAGGACTCCTCTTTGATAGATGTGATCAGAAATGATCTTCAATCCAACGACCTTGCCAGCGACATTTTCCCCCATCTTCAGGCTGGACACCCAGTGACTCCCGACTGCCGGCGATTTGACGAGCTTGAGTTCTTAGATGGCTTGTTGTACCGTGGGGAGCAACTTTACGTTCCTGAAGGTGATGCTCGAAGGTTGGTTCTGATGGCGTGCCACGATAGCCCGACTGCTGGTCACTTCGGCATTGCGAAAACCTATGAGCTGGTTGCACGGGACTTTTGGTGGCCTCACATGGACGACTACATCAAAGCTTTTGTTACCTCTTGTGACACTTGTGCTCAAAACAAAGTACCTTGCCACCTTCCTTCAGGTTTGCTTCGTTCCCTCCCGGTCCCTTCAAGTCCTTGGGAATCCATCTCCATGGATTTCTTGAGTGATCTTCCGAGTTCTAGAGGCTTCAACAGCATTTTAGTCGTGGTGGATCACTTCACAAAGATGGCACACTTCCTGCCGTGTACCAAGGAGTTTTCGGGCGAGGACATGGCAAAACTGGTATTCAGGGAAATTTTCCGACTTCATAGGATTCCTGCAAATGTGGTTTCGAATCGGGGACCTCAATTCATCTCTCATTTTTGGCAATGATTCTTGCAGCTGCTTGGAATGAAGGCCAACCTCTCTTCGGCGTATCATCCTCAAACTAATGGATAGTCCGAGCGAACGATTTAGACGTTGGAACAATTCCTGAGGTGCTTCATCAACTATCATCAGGATGACTGGTTCAATATCCTTCCCCTTGCTGAGTTCTCATATAACAATTTTGTTCACTCCTCCCTTCGAGTTTCCCCCTTCTTTGCAAACTCTGGCCAGAATCCCCGATTCAATCTCTCACTTCCTTCTCCATCTGAATCCTCTCATTCAAATCCCCGCTCTGAGGCATTTGTCTCCAACCTCCAGGAAATCCACAACTCCATCTCCTTCCACCTTCATCGTGCTTAGGAATCTCACAAAACATTTGCCAATGTCCATCGTCAGGATTGTCCCCCTTACAATATCGGGGATAAAGTCTAGCTCCTCAGGTGAAATATCTCCACCACTAGGCCATGTCCCAAACTCGATTTCAAACGCCTCAGTCCTTTCCCTATCACTGCCATTATTAATCCTGTCACTTATCGCCTTGCACTTCCCTCCTCATATCAAATTCACCCCATTTTTCACTCCTCTCTCCTTGAGCCTTATATTCCCAATCCTATTCCAGATCAGGTCATTCCTCCACCTCCACCAATGCAACTCGAGGATGGGTCTGAGTATGAGGTCCAGGACATCCTTGATTCCAAGATCTCACGGTCTAAACTCTACTATCTGGTAGATTGGAAGGGTTACAGACCTGAGGAACACACTTGGGAACATGCAGACAACCTGATTCATTTTCCTGACCTTGTTCAGGACTTCCACCGCCGCTATCCTTCTCGTCTGTCGCGAATATGACTTTAGGTATCAAAAGTTACTTGTCGGCTAGTCCTTACGGACACTCTTACCTTACTGCCACGATGGCAGGAGGTCGGTATTGCTGGTTCCTTTTATCAGCCCCTCTTGTTCAAGTGTTAGTTTACTGGGCTTAGCACCTGTACTTAGCCAGATGGACATAAGGTAGGAACTCCTATGTGTTTCTAGCTGAGTATACTCGGCCTGGCTCTTAGTTCTCTTTTGCTTTGTCTTGCACTGGCTTGACAAGAACCCTCGCGTATTGAGATTGGTCCCTCAATATCGCCGGATGATAGCTTACCGTGTCTGCCAAACACCCTCGCTATCATGCCCTTTGTGTTAGTCTCAATTCGGTCCCAAATGCTATTTATGGAAAGTGTCTAGATTTGCTCATTTGGCATATCTACGCAATGTAGAGATTGTCCTGAACACAATGGTGTTCGTCCCGTGTCCAAATTCGCAATCTAAGGACATTCCATATTTAGTAAGTTTCGAGCTTGTCCCAGAGACTAACTCCTGATACTAAGGGAGGCTTGGGGTGAAAGCCCAAAGCGTGTGTTCCTCAAGGCGGGGGGGCTGTGGGGGGTTCCAAATGTATAGTAGGGATAGTGGGTAGGTCGGGCATGGCCGACCAACCTGAGGCATAGTCTAGCTCCCGCTTGCGTGCCTGTCCTTGTTCTGCGTCCGGCTTGGGTCTAAGCCCAAGTTCCATTCCATGCTAGTTGGTGGAGTACCCATGTCCTCGCGTTAGGCCACCGGTATGCCGAAATAGCGCCAGACTCTGTTTGGCTCCGTTTTGCGTGCTGGTCCTGGCATTGGGATGCTGGTTACTCTAGGACTGTTCCAAGTTGCTCCGGGCCCCTGTCCCTTCGCTCCTTGGGCTTTATGCTTGGGAGTTGTTTCGTGGTTCGGTTCCATCACTCTTTGGCTTCACGCTTGGGAGTTTGGCACCGTTCCTTCGTTCAGTGGCCCAAGGCCCTGAACCTCGGGTTCCTGTGGACACGTGGCATGTGACACGTGGCATCTGTCACGTGGCACAAAGAGGGTTTAGGTTCCGCTTCGTGGTGTTATCCTATGGTAAATCACCATAGGATAAAGGGTCAAAGCCATGTGCGCTACATTTGGTATCAGAGAAAGAGTCTCAGCGAATACTATTCAGTGAGATTGGGCAACTAGTCTCGTTGCATACGTAGAGATGAAAACGATGATCCGAGTGGGTACACGTTTGGTGCAAAAGGCTTTGCAATCGTTCCTTGGGGATGGATCTTGGTTACCTATTATACTTTATGATGTGAGCTTGAGCTTGGGCTCACAAGAGGAATTGAGTTGTTCCGTTCGCACGAGTTTGAGCTTGGGCTCGTGAGCGAGGCGCATTAGCAACTCAAGGTTACACTTTGAGTTGGCAGGATTAATGTTAGCCTATCGGTGGTTCCATAAGTTGTTCCATGTACCGTGAGTGAAAGCAAACCTTCCCTGGGTTTGCTATGAGTGGCAAATAGGCTGGTCCGTAGCTGTTAGCACGGCACTAGTGGATCCTTCCTAGGCATGGTTACAAGTGGATCAGTCAAGACTGTAGGGATTAGTCTATTGGTTCAAGTAATCATTGCCGTGCTCTCTCATAAACTTTTCTTGGATTGAACTGAAGGCAGTGCGAACGCAAGCTTGAGGTGCAGTCAAAGATGAGACCGAAAAGAGAGTTATCAAGGACAAAGGATCAAACACGTAAATCATCTTCTCTTCTTGGAGGGATGATTTGCAACGAGGGGTAACTCATTGCCTGTGTTCACATCATGCAATCAAGAGTCCCTACCTTGATGCATGTTGGAGATGGTGGTCTTACTATAGTGAGTTGTGGGATGGATAGCGGTGAAATGCTATACCATTTTGTCTTAGCTCGCTATTGGAAGACTTGAGTTACAATGCTCAATTCTCTTCCGGGGAACCTTGCTATTGCTCCTTGAATGGCTTGGGGTTGGATTAGTTTTGAGTTTGGTCAGATAGAGAGAGTGGCATGAGCTTGGCCATGTTGTGAACAAAAGTTAGTGGTGTTGGGTGTTGTAAGTCTCTATCGGTGGAGTGTGGCATTTATGTTGCATTTTGTCGAATTGAGTTGACACTTGATACTCACATAAACCTTTGAAGTAATGACATTGGCATTGCTCGTGGTGTTGCTCAATTGATGATCAAGTCATTGTAATACTTATATCATATCTATGTGATAATGAGCAATGAGTTTACGAAGTTGCTTGGTTAAACGATGATCAACCCCAAAGTGGTTGATGGAGAAGCTAGTCTACTTGCAAGAAGTAGCATTGTAGTAGCTTTGACGGGATTCTCGATAGTGGTCCATTATGCTAAGCTTAAGTTGGTACATTGTTCCTTTGAGAGTTAGCCCATAAGGAGTTGGAAAAGGGTTGTGGCATTCATTTGCTATAACTCATTGGTTTATCCGTTAGCACTTGGAGTAGATTGTTGGATGGAAAAGGTGTGTAGTTAAGGCATTAATATCGCTAACACTTGTGTTAGCGGAAGTGGCATTGTTGATTCGAGTGATGAGGAATTTTCCTTATAGCTTGATTTTCCATGTCATTTTTCTTGTTAGTGTTTTGGCTTTACATTGGATCTTGAAGGTGATTGAAGAAAAGTGTTAGTGCAATGTGAATATCTGAAGATGTGGTCTTCGTGATTAAGCCTTGGATGTTCCATTTGCATTTTACGGATGTCGGTGTTGGATGTTGAAAGAATGGGCAAAAAGATGTTCGAAGCTTAAGCATACTATGGATCTCGAGAATTTGTGTTGAGGTGAGCCTATGTGAAGTTGTTAAGTAGGAGGAAGTTGGTTGAGTCTTGAAAGTTTGCATTCCTGGACTGAGAGCCATTCTTTCTCTAGGATGGAAAATTTCCACAAATTTTCTTAGACTTTTCCAATGGCTGATCTATTATCACTTTGTCTGAAAACCATTCCGTTTTCGTAAGCCAGTACAAACTAGTGAACGGGTTGGAGTTAACTTCGGTTGGCTTAGACTTTAGTAGGTAGTTTGTATGATGCGGCCCAAAAGGGATGCTAACTTTTGGGGCTAAGGCAATTGAGTTGGATAGAGTCTGGAGTTAGTGTAGAAAAGTGGCCGTTGCGCTTTTCTAAGAAGGGTGACCCTTGTGCCTTTCTTTTGTAGCATTATGCTTGGTGGCAGGTTGCACCTTGCATTTCATTAGACTCTATGAGAGTAGTGAGCTCTCACTGATCTTGACTTGGTCTTGGTGGTCCTGCGCCTTGGCTGAGGAAGGTGATGTCCAACTTAGTTGTTAAGGTTGAGATGTTAGTACCCATACTATAGCTTTGTCTATGAGGAGGTTGTGTACCGATATGAGTTCATCTCATGGTCTTCACTTTAATTTCGGCTAAGTATTGATCATGCATAGCTAGCCTCTTCAAGGCATGCTCAGAGCTAGTGGCTAAATGCCTTGGTGAGCTTATTGCAGTTGAGTTGGATTCGAGTGGTCATTTGGTTTGTGCTTGTTTATGAACTTTTATCTCATACCGGAGGTATCATGTTCATGTTGGACAAGTGTATGACTCGATGACGTGAGTTTAGTGTTTGGGTCTTGTGAAGGTGAGTTGAAAGGTGATTGTTGGTTGCTTTGCAACTAGTGATCGCTTGTAGACTTTTTCAAGGACCGTTAACACTTGCTTCACTCGATGATGACTTAGCAGTGATGGGTTTGCCTTACCGGATGGTGTTGCGGAGGATCGTGTCATTAGACTTACATGGGTTTTCCATGTTGGCATATCGACTCTACTTCTGTCAATATCATTTGGTTGCGTTTGGTTCGTAGTGTTGGATTTCATTGAGTCTTGGACGTGGTGAATCACTCCTTGATGATGTGTTATCTGTAGCTGAGTATTGTTGAAGGATTGGTCTTGGATACTAAGTATAGTATCTTTGACTTTGGTTAGCTTAGTTGCTAGAGAGTTTTGAGTGGTGATTCACTCTTGCTTTCTTCTAGCTTTGTTATGGTGTTGATGGCATTGAAGTGATGCTTTGTCATTAATATTATTGATGTTGGGATTCAAGTGAGATGAGATGTCTATCCTTAGGATTGATATTGAGTTTCATTAGTTTCAATAGAGATAGTGTTGATGATTTGGTTGTAGCTTTGTGTTATTAGCATTTGTGCAATTGCTAGTTAGCAACTGTATTGACGTTCAAATGAACTGAGTGGCAAGTTGGGTTAGTTGTGTTCTAGACGAGATTGTTTAGTAGGGGTTGAGCTTTGGCTTTTCCTTGAAAAGTGATTCAATCATGGACTATGCTAACTCTACAAGTGGGAGAGTTAGTGATCGATATTGGAATATTTAAATCTTTATGGGATTTTAGTTGAAATATATCAATCATTGATGATTCTTCTTGTGCTTGTTATGAAGTGAGTTACGTCTTGCTATAGATGGATTCATGGAGGATTGTTTGGTGATCACTTGTTGAGCATAGCTTCGTTATGCTTAGCTTTTGGATTGATGCAGATATGCTCTTCATTAGCTTTGCATTCTGAAGTTTAGCTTATGGATGTGTTGAAGAGGATATTATGGATTATACCATGATTTTCTTCTTAACATTGAAGTTAGTTCATGCGAGACTCGTGATCATTGCTAGGCATGACTTGGCTATAGACTTCTTTGAGCTTTTGGTTCTTTGAGTTTATGCTCATTGTTCCATTTGTTAGAAGTTGTTAGGGAATGCATTTTGGCTCATTAGCTTCAATGTTGAAGTTGGTTTTTGCATCTAGCAATCATTGGTGATAATTGACTATCATCTAAGTAGTTCATTATCCTTCTTTTGCTTGATTATTGTTGGTCTGGAATTATTTGCTATTCTTCGGGATGGTAGATTCTTGCTTGACGATGATTTGGCATATCTTTTTGATGGGATAATTGATGATCTTTTATGATGGTTAGTTGTTCTCTTTGATAGCTTTTGGCTTTTCGCAATACTGCATGTTCTTTGTGGTTTGCTCTGGATTGGTCTCTTGGGTTTGAGACATCAGTAGGATGTTGCTGACACTTGCTTAGGCAACTTGAGTTCCTTGGTATTGTTGGCTGGGATCTATTCAGATTGGCTTTTGTGATAGTCGGCAGAAGTGAGTGTTTATTGATCTTACTGCATTCATTCTGTTCTGTTGATTATTGCTCGAGTTAGTTTTGATAGATTGGGATGTTATTTCCTTTGGGTGATACATTCGCGAGCATTGTGCTTGTCAGTCAATGATACTTTGTGTTCTTTGAGTTTTCTTTGGTAAGTTGTTTGGCTTACTGTCTGCTATCTTCGGTAGTTAAGTTTTATCATTGAGTTTCCTTGATGACATACTTGCTATTGAATTTTGTTGGATGGTGAATCCTATGTTTACCAGTTTTGATGATCTTGGTGGTTCCTGCACTATTATACTGGTTTATCAGATGATAACTTTCTTGGAATACTTTTGTGTTCTAATCTAAGATATAGTCACTGATAATTACGTCTCTAAGATATCATTGTCTATGACTTTGATATTGTCCATCTATTAATCTTTGAGTTTGGGCCAGTATAGGCAGACTGGCTTCGGCACTTCGTGTGCATGTTGAAATCTCTAGTCATGGGGTAGCTACTGTCGACTGGTCACATAACCCGCCTCTCTGTCGATGTTCCTTGTTTCGTTAAAAGGGCGTGACCGTGTAAACAACTCTAACTGCCTGTTTACAGTAGTCTATTTAAACCTTACCGACGGGTTTGGTTTCTTTGCTTAGGAGGGTTGGGGCCTCTGGCTTCTCTCTCTATGTTCCTGCAGGCAGGGGCATATCACACTTTTGTAAGCTGGGTGACTCCTAGAGCAGCAAGGGTGGCTGACTCCGTTGGTCATTTCCTTGTCGGTGACGGCCGGAAGGTGTCTGAGCTGGTAGCGCATCCACGTTAGACAAAGAGGTTGCCCCCTAACTCATTTAAGTTGGTGCATTTCTCACATAGTGTGAATATCGTGAACTTTCTCTGGAGTTGTTTCCTTGGCGGTATTCTAGACTCGAGTATGCATCGACGAGGACGTCGATCTTCCCAAGGGGGGGAGAGTGTCGCGAATGTGACTTCAGGTATCAAAAGTTATTTGTTGGCTAGTCCTTACGGACACTCTTACCTTACTGCCACGATGGCAGGAGGTCGGTATTGCTGGTTCCTTTTATCAGCCCCTCTTGTTCAAGTGTTAGTTTACTGGGCTTAGCACCTGTACTTAGCCAGATGGACATAAGGTAGGAACTCCTATGTGTTTCTAGCTGAGCATACTCGGCCTGGCTCTTAGTTCTCTTTTGCTTTGTCTTGCACTGGCTTGACAAGAACCCTCGCGTATTGAGATTGGTCCCTCAATATCGCCGGATGATAGCTTACCGTGTCTGCCAAACACCCTCGCTATCATGCCCTTTGTGTTAGTCTCAATTCGGTCCCAAATGCTATTTATGGAAAGTGTCTAGATTTGCTCATTTGGCATATCTACGCAATGTAGAGATTGTCCTGAACACAATGGTGTTCGTCCCGTGTCCAAATTCGCAATCTAAGGACATTCCATATTTAGTAAGTTTCGAGCTTGTCCCAGAGACTAACTCCTGATACTAAGGGAGGCTTGGGGTGAAAGCCCAAAGCGTGTGTTCCTCAAGGCGGGGGGGCTGTGGGGGGTTCCAAATGTATAGTAGGGATAGTGGGTAGGTCGGGCATGGCCGACCAACCTGAGGCATAGTCTAGCTCCCGCTTGCGTGCCTGTCCTTGTTCTGCGTCCGGCTTGGGTCTAAGCCCAAGTTCCATTCCATGCTAGTTGGTGGAGTACCCATGTCCTCGCGTTAGGCCACCGGTATGCCGAAATAGCGCCAGACTCCGTTTGGCTCCGTTTTGCGTGCTGGTCCTGGCATTGGGATGCTGGTTACTCTAGGACTGTTCCAAGTTGCTCCGGGCCCCTGTCCCTTCGCTCCTTGGGCTTTATGCTTGGGAGTTGTTTCGTGGTTCGGTTCCATCACTCTTTGGCTTCACGCTTGGGAGTTTGGCACCGTTCCTTCGTTCAGTGGCCCAAGGCCCTGAACCTCGGGTTCCTGTGGACACGTGGCATGGACACGTGGCATGTGACACGTGGCATCTGTCACGTAGCACAAAGAGGGTTTAGGTTCTGCTTCGTGGTGTTATCCTATAGTAAATCACCATAGGATAAAGGGTCAAAACCACGTGCGCTACATCGTCCCAATCCTCATTCTTTTTCTCCATCTCCCGTCCCTCACCACCCATCTCATCCTCCTCTTCGTTCTCATTCACATCCTCGTTCCACTTGTTCTTGAGGAGGGGGTGCTGTTAGGAATCCCCCAATTCTTGCCACATTCCTGACTCTTGCCGGATTCTTGACCTGCAGATCACATTCCTGACTCTCGAGACACTTCCCTATTCCTGACTCTTTGATTTCCCGTACGATTCCTAAGTCTCGAGCCACATTCCTGATGATGACGTGGCGCCTCCTCGGCCTCAACTATATTTAGGCCGTCTTCGATCCAAGAGTGGTGGAGCTTCATCAACCTATAGTATATATAGGTTAGCTTTGTTCCATTTCTCCACAATTTGAATTAACACCAGTCTAAGGTCTCTTCTTCATCTTCTCTATCTTTTCTCTTTGTCTTTTGCATTTTCCAATCTTGATCTTGTTGAGGGTCTTGATATAGACTATATAAAAATTAGATCTAAACCAAAATCCTTCTCATGGACAATCAAAATTACACATCACCTCCATCAATGTGAGTGCATAAAATATAAAAATGGAATATAGAAATATATTAACCCAAAAACCCTAGTTTATATATAGAAATGAATATTGAAACTAATCTAATAGTTATCAAAATCCCACTACTCTAATATTAGTATATGGCAATGTAATTGTACACTTGAACCTCACAAATGCAATTTAATGCCTTTAATAATTTTGTAAAATGGTTTGAGGGATATTTTATTGTGTTTTTATATAAAATAGTAAAAATCTGTTACATGTTGCATATAGCAACATTTGGTTTGCTTAATAGTAATGTTATTCTTACTTATTAATCCAATTGATTAAATAAAAATTTATAATTATCAACATGTTTATAATTTATAAACACAAGATGAATTTTATTGCATATCAACCATTAGATGGTAAAATAAAAACAAATATACTAGAAAGTGCTTAAAACGATATATAAATTATAAACAATGAATAACAAATTTGCTTAAGCAAACCAAAAATCAATGGTAAAAATTAAATGCTAAAAAGGTATGGGAATGCTACAATAATGCTCCACAAAACTTAGCTAGTGATAGTGAGTGTCCAAGTCCATTGAGTTCAAGCCATCCATGCTGAGCTCCATCCCTCTGATCATGTTTAAAGTCCTTTGGGACTCCACAGTCCTAAAAATCACATAGAGAGAGGTGCTTTGTCCTCTTCCCTCTCTCCTCTTCTTCCTTCCAATCTTTTGCATGATTTCTTAGTCTTTCCTCCTCAACTTACCACACTCTCCATCATGGCCTCACCCAAAAACTTTTGTTCACCACTTCGAAAGTTAGGGAGAGTTTGGATGCAGCCTAGGCAATAGAGGTCCCAGTGCCATCCTCAAAGCCACTAGGAAGAGTGCCCCTCAGCCATCGTCTTGATTAAATGAAATCCATGGGTTTACTCCGATACTCTGCAGACAGCCTCACACATCAACTCCATGAGCGCAGTTTTGACATTTTGTCACATATGCGGGCTCTGCAATTGCAGATTTGAGACGACATAGCTTATGATGGCTCTCTTACCATTAAGCGAAGAAGTTTGCTTGGAGGCATGACACCAAGGATCTTGGGAACCGTTTATAAACAAAATCTTATCTCGAATGATGGACAACATCAGGGATCTTGTTTCCCCCGTAGTAAAGGTTCGTGCTATCGACTTCTGGGAATGTGCCGTTCTCGAAGACGTTGGAGCGTAAATCCAAATGGCACCCGCCCTACACAAGTATTAGGACATGGGATAAGATGATACCGCTTGTGCAACTCAAGATTGGTCCTGATTGTTCTGAATACCGATTGGCCGACCGGCCGACCGTGGTTATTGACCGGCTGAAAAAATGCCGAACGGCCGAATGGTTCACAAAGTTTTTTTGATTAAAAAAAAAACATTTTTAGTAAAACTAGGTCCGGCACTACAAACAGTTCCAATCATTACATGAAAATATAAGATTTTCACAACATTAAATGGTATAGCATTCAAGAAAATAAACTTTGATATCGCATCATTTAAGTTCATGTTTCTTGCATCATCAAACATTTCCCTAATGTTGCTATTTTGCATTCACTTTTGACCAACAAATGATCCCTCATGGCCTATAAAAACACTCATAGGCTGAGATTGACTAATACTTTGTGTATTAGCTCCAAAAGCAAATGCCCCATCAAAATGCTTACTCTATAAATTTGCTGTAGAAGGTAAAAACAAAAGGGCATTTGCGATTTGCTCCATAAACATTTGGCAAGCTTGGTTCTGAACATGAAAAATTGCTAGAACCGCTAAAATCACTAGAATCAAATCTCTGGAATTGTAATTTCCATTTGAGGGCAAAATTACAGTTCAAGTGTCACAGAGGACTGAGCGATTTGCAAGGCCTTAGTGAGCTGCTCCACGCTCAATCGAAAGCGGAGGCCGACCAACTGGAGAGTGTCACCCTAGCTCAGTACGCATGCAACTCCTATAGGCTATAGCCCTCTTGGTCAGATTCAATGTAGGCTTGCTGTGGATGGATGGATCACTCCATAACAGCAGGAGAACAGCAAAGCGGTGGAGATGCAGTGGCGATGGCGATAACCTAGCCGCAGCAGCATCGTTAATCTAGCCCTTGCGAGCACGATTGCCAAACGGAATCACCGAACGGGGCTGTCCGACAGCATTCAGCGGCAGTCGGGATTTCGGCCAAACGCAGTCGGGACCAACAATGCTTGTGCTTATGTATTTGACATTGATGAGAGCAGAGCGAATGCTATTGTTGGCAGGCGCTGCTTGAAAGTATGCCAATTCGGTGCACACTTGGTACCTATCACCTACATGCAGGCTATCAACAAAAACACAATCTCAACGTTAGACTTACTCGAAAGATCTCCTGCAGCCAACTTTTCTTTCAAGTGCTTTTGATCATAAGTATTGATGTTCGCATTTATGTCCCTCCTTTTTATAGCCGACTCTTTTATCTATTCAAGCCGTGAAACTATAAAATAGCTGTTCACCTGGTAATATTCACAAAACGCTGCAAGATCGAAAAGAGCCTGCTTGGAAAATCAAGTTCTCTGTCACGTGAGATTTGAATGGCGAGCTTTGTCCATAGCATTGGTGTTCTAGAGAAACAATCGTGGCTCCTAATCTTTTCACTAGCACCTTGACACCACGGGTAAGAAAAGCGATCCAATTCAGTCGAGAAAAAATGCTTTTCTTACCGCACTGTAATCGTTTTGGATCCCTACACACGGTCCCTCACCACACATCTTGAGCATCGAAGTAGTCAGTAAACTCATAGTAACGGTGAGCAAAAGTTCCATCGTCCTGCAAAGATCGAGCACGTAAAAATCCAATCTCTCAAAGGAAAAAGAAAGAAAACTTCTCACTTGAGTCACGTAGTGATCCAGAGTCTGTGTGTACCAATGCACATCAGTCGTCAATAGCACATCGCTGTGATGCAACGTCGCGTGGAATGAGACGCCGGCGCAAGAAAATGCAGCCGAGACACCAAATCTTCTCCATTTCGGCCTGACTCTCAAAATTCCTGGATCCAGAGAGAAATCTCGCGCTTCCAAATCTACTTTTACCTCGGCACATTCATGATCCCGCCATTCCCAAATGATAAACCTGCAACCAAACCCTAACGAATTCAACTGAAATGAGGTCCTCAAGGCAAACGGTCCAACTCAACCGGAATTACCATATAGCTCGTCCTGGAATAGCATTTAGCCAGAGCATTAGTCGAAACCCACAACTCTAGATATGATGCAACCTTGTTCGGCTGCTCTATCTCCACGAAGATGCTCCGAGCATCCTCTAGAAATACTGTACATCTAAAGAAATGAAAGGAACTAACTCAACTGTGCCTTGAGCTGCTTGGTCTCCTGCCTCAAGTCGATGACCAAGCATTTGCTCGCAAGTGGCGTCCAGCTTTTTTTGTACACGTAGATGTGAAACTATGATCAAGAGTTTTGATCGTAACAATGAATGGAAAGAAAAAGAAATTAAAAATAGAAAAGAATGTAATTGAACATACAAATTACTTTTGAGCAAACCGTCAATCTAACGAACTATAACATATTTAGAATTTATAAACATTCTGAAACAATATCTTGTTTAGGAAAAGTACCAAATTTTCCAAGCACTGATTTATTATAAATAATAAAAGCAATGCAACGACAAACAATGTTTTTTTCTTAGGAATTGCTGATAAAGATTGGAAGCAGTGAGTGCCAATTCATCCTCGACCCTGAGAGGTAGCAAAAGTGGCTCGTTCTTTTTCTGAAGTCTCATTTGCCCTAGACTAATCATCAGCTGGTGTGATACAGTCATCTGGGATAAGGTGAAGCTTGACAACTTGGTTCACGTTTGAGAAACATTTTCTTTTCTTAAGCACTGCTTACTCTTGGCTTCTTTGCATGTAGATTGGACATAATGTTGTGATAGGATGCAACTGTATGATTTGTGGACAAGTTGGAATGGCTGAATCTTGCACATAAGTATGAGATCTTTCTCTTTTTCCTTCACTGCAGACTAGGTGATATGTAGTCTCGACTTCTACTGTAAATGCGGGAGCGTCGAGGTCGCCGAGCTTGTGTTTGAGAGCTCCATTGCGTCTCCCAACACTGTGGCATGGAATACTTTGATTGCAGGACGTGGCGCTCGAGGAGACGCCATCGCTGCGTTCCAAGCATTTCGGAGCATGCGAGTAGGAAAAGATGCACTTGAGAAAAAACTTTGATGTATATTTGAGGATTCGCGCCAAACAATCTTTGAAGGGGTGATCCCTGTTGGAGTCTTGAGAGCCTTGGTTTTGCGGCTACCAGCGAGTTTACACAGTCACCGAGCTCGAGAGCAAGCTTGGTGTTGTCAACAAGCTCTTGCCAAGCTCTCACATTGAATTTTTGCCACAAAGGTTTCGCAAAGCCACCACCGATTGCTGCCATTGTATCAGAGAGGTAGCTCCACTTTTCGCTGTGATTCGGACCTGGAGAAAAGAAAGTGATGGAAAGATTGACAACATCAGGAAGCAGGAAGCGATTTCTATGTGGTCCGCAACACAAGCAGGGAAATCCCCACAGAACTCCCTTCCAGTCCCTGCCGGAGAATCTGTGCGTGGAAGAGCTTCCCGAGCTTCAAATCTCCCAGGTTCCTGCAAACTTGCAACAACGCAAGAAAGGTTTGAGAGTTTGGAGCAACTTCCAGGGCTGCATAGCATTCCAACGCAAGCTCGTCCTCGCCAATGTAAACACATCCAAACAGGAAAGAGTTCCACAAGACAAGACTATGTCGCGATCTAAGATTTTATCAAATACCCTGCGAGCGTCCATGATCAAGCTTCCACACTTGGCATACATATCAACCAGACTGCTGGATCTCTCTCCAGGCCAAGCTGCGAGATCCACGAGTGGATTTTCATTGCTTTCTTGAGATTCTACGTCTAAATCCCATTTTCTTCTCGGTGATTACGCTACAAGCCTTGATAGCGGCGAGACAAGCTAAACGATCGGGTTTAAATCCTTGTTCTTGCATGGAAGAGAAGAGAAGGAAAGCTTCGTCTCCATCTTGGCTCTCGTGAGCATAGCCTGTGATGATCGATGTCCAGGAAACGATGTCGTGCTGCTCCATCGAATCAAACACCCTGCGAGCATCTTCTAGACTTTCACACTTGCCATACAAGTCCACCATCGCGTTTGCCAAGTGTATGGCAAACGACGCCTCCAACTTGAAGCCGCGAGAGTTTGATGCATGAGAGTGAATCGCCAAAGCTCGTTTCAAGCTCTTGATCTTCACAGCCAACGACGCATCAATCTCCTCTCGCGCAGCCAGACTAGAGCAAGTTTTGATAGCCATGAGAAAACTCGAGCAATCTGGATTGATCATAGCAGCTTCCATCTGCGAGAAGAGCTCGAGAGCCAAATCTTCCTGCCGGTTTGAGCGTATCCCAGAACCAATACCGTCCCGTGGGTTCTCAATCCCATCGCCGAGAGTTTCTCATTTGGCATTCCAGGAAATGTTCACTTAAACATGATACCTTTAAAATAAAAGATGCTTAAACTAAGATTCTGTCTTTACAAACAAGCCCTAGAGCTCATTCGAGATGGTTAAACGTGAGCATGAGTGCGAGCATAATTTGAAGAATTGTGTCCACAAGAAACCTAAGCAAGGGATGGAATACCACACAGTCCTGGATGAGAAACTCTGTGAGGAACACCCAGCACTGGTAGAGAAATATAAACTAGAGAAATCGATTGGGGGTGGAGGGCAAGCGACGGTGTACAAGGCATTCTGAAGGAGTGATGGGAAGGTTTTTGTGATCAAGACAGTCCATGGGCCCGATGGGCTGTTTGAAGCTCGGCTGATGGCTATGCTGGAGGTGTCACTCAAGGGTCTCGATGAGCAGGGGCTCGTCCACTTCGAGCAGCTCATACGAGAAGAGCCCAATCAGTACGGGGAGGTGTACCACCTTGTTCTTGAGCTGTGCAATTGCAGCCTTCAGGACCGGATCAAGTACAAGGGGCAGCTTGATGAGGAAGAATCTGCAAAGATCGTCATAGCTCTTGCCAAGACGCTAAAGAGGGTTCATGACAACGAGATCATCCACTGCGACCTGAAGCCCGCGAATGTTTTGCTGAAGTACCCGCGGCCTGGGAAGTTCTATGTCCCAAAGGTGTCCGACTTTGGGATGGCTTGCTGGATGGAGGATCTGTGGAACGAGCGTGGGGCTGAGACGTGGGATTATATGTCCCCCGAAGCGATGCTCGATAGGCGCTATATCACAGCCAGCGATGTGTGGGGCTTAGGGATGCTGCTTTACACTTGTCTCACGGCAACTTGTCCATTCCCAAATATGGATGTGGAGGTGGTATTTAAGAATGCACGCAAGCGAGATCGAAGTTTAAAGAACCTCCATCACAATTCTATGGATTGGGATAGCATTCCATCCCTTTCTGCAAGGCAGCTTATCCAAGGCATGACAGAATTGGATCCCGGAAGGAGGTTTGCTTTGGAAAAGGTCCTCGAACATGAGTGGATAAAGAAATATTTATAAAAATGATGTTGCTCTTACATAAGGACCATGTAAATCTGCTAATGTGTGAATTAAAAAAAATATAAAAAATTGCTCTTACAAATTCTTTTTCTGCGGAGGAGCCGCACAAAAAGCCTTGATGATGGTCCACCATTGGCGGGATATCAACTGCTCTGCAGCATCAGGCTGGCCCCCACTTCCATTGAAAAGGAGAGAGCTCTTTTGTTTCATCTTGGCAATAGGAGATGAAGCATGGGCTGCTCCAGATGCTTCAATCCAGCAAAGTCTGCAAGGATTTTGGAGCACCACCAGCTTGCTGCTCCAAACTGCAGTTTTGTGTGTTGCGTTTCTTGTTAGTTCCAAGGAGAGATGGTCCAACTTGAAAGCTTTGATGTAATCTTGTAATAAATTGCCACGTGTTGCATCGCTTGGTTTGTTTAATAATCAAATAAAGTTTATAATTATAAGCATGTTTGTAATTTATAAACATGAGATTAATCTTATTGCATATCAACCATTAGATGATAGAATAAAAAAGAATATACTAAAAAGAGTTTAAGAAAGTTTAAAAATTATAGACATGTTTATAAATTATAAATACAAAATTAATCTAAATGAATAACAACCGTTAGATGATAGAATATCCTAGAATATCCAAGCATTTTCTAGGTATATCCATTACCATCTCAAACCAAAAATTGTAATATAATTTATGATATTGTTCCATCCAAATTTTTTTTATATAAGTTTATTCTATAGTTTACTCAAAACCTCTTGTGATGTAGCTAACAACAAGGTCAAAATATGGAGATATCGAGCTCAACTGCACCCTCATCAATTAATCAGTAGTTCCATCACAATTAGAATGAAGGATCATTAGCTTAAGCCATGGGAGAATGAAAAAGAAATGTCATTTGTGTAAGAAGCACTGTTTAATAATTAGAAACAGCCACCATCAGAATTTGCAACAGTAGCAACCAGAAATAAGGGTGTAAAAAAGACCTTTATTTGTCACCCTTATGTGCAGCAAAGAGAAAGGGAAACGAGTGAGAGAAGGAGAAACCGAGTGAGAAAGCATGGTCATGGTGTCACCGACTAGAATCTCCTAACATGAGACCAAGGAATTGGAGTCTGTTGCAATGCCCTGAAACGGACACACAATGTTTTGCCTCTCTTTCTGTTCCTAGGTCACAGTTATTGTCATGTGACAATAACTATCACATGAAATTGATTCGAAAACCGTGTGGGAAAACATGGCGGCCCTCCCGCCAAGATCTAGGCTGAGATTCAGCTACAATGCGGGGAAGCTTGGCTATAAACCTTCTCTTGGAGAACTGCTAGATTGCCAAACAAAATTCTCTCAGAGATGTTACAAACACTCCAGGATGAACTACTATTCACATCACTGATTATTTCTGCTCGAAAATGAGTTTTTCTGTTTCAAGTGTCATTGTTCCTAAGGAAGAAAGGTGATCAGTCAATGCAGCAAATCGATTTATGTCTGCTTGGAAGCTTTTTTCTGTTCGAGCTCGCTCCACATTGGCACCTGTGGAAGGGTGAAACTAGGAGATGAAAACAGACATTAATCACAAAATACCTGCAAATGCTTGAGCATCCTTTTATCGCTTTTCCTGACATATAGAAGCATGCATGCCTTCCAGCTCAAAATGGTCAGAAATGTAAATGCAGCTTAAGTTTTAAGAAGCATTTCAACCAAGGACATAAGAAACTTATTTTCGTGCTCAATGAAACTATGCCCAGCTAGTTTTTTGGTTTTTTGCTGGTAAATAAAAAGCCCTGATTAATAAACAACGAGCACAAGATCTGGATTGGACTTTGGAAATCAACAATCGGCTGCAAGAGTTCGGCTGCAAGTGGCACGAAGCACACGCGATCCAGATCATCCAAGGCCTAGACTAATGCAATATGAACTTAAAGCATAGCATGGGGAAATTCTCATGACTCGGAGCGGTGGCAAAAGGGACTCTTTTGTATTTGGCAGAAAGCCTGCGCAAGAAAGTGAGTAGTAGTGACAAGACGAGAAAAGTACATAATACCTTTAAAAAGTGGAGTCTGCAAACACTCCGGCAAAGATCTCTCTCAATCGAGCATCTTTACTTGACATCCTAGGAAGAATAATCTAAACAATACCAGGCTTCTTTCCAGAGGACGATCTTAAGCTTCGTGTATCGTTTCCAGTCTTCAGTCTACACATTTCCTTGAATCCGACTGGGAGACCTGTCAAGTCAAGAGGAGATCTTAAGCTTCGTGTATCGTTTCCAGTCTTCAGTCTCCTTGAATCCGACTGGGAGACCTGTCAAGTCAAGAGGAGATCTTAAACGATGGAGCATAGATAGAGTTGGAGAGAATATCAGCAATCTAGCAAGAACCCTAAATCCAACGGCGTAAATTCAAAGAGCTCCCGCCAATAGATATGATCTTAGCTCTCATAAACATGAGCCATCAACAAGTACGCTGACGATTTCACCCTCACATCCATTCCAACCAACGCATCAAATGCTTCACTTCCAACTCTCGTGTTCTTCCACTTCCTACAAGCGCTCAAGATCGTCATCCAGGTCACGACACCCGCTTGGAAAGGCATCGATCTCACAATCTCCAGCGCCTCCTCCAGATGGTTTGCTCGCCCCCTATCAATCATGCAGTGGTAGTGCTCAATCCCATACTTCTCTCTTTCGGTCCAAACAATCGTTTCCCTCGCTCCACAAGCCCGGCATGGCTACACGCGGCTAGCACACACAGCAGGGTCACACCACCCGGCCTCACGCCAGTGTTCACCATCGCCTGGAACGTCACAAACACGAACTTCACGTCACCTTGGCGGCCATAGCCGGACACTAGAGCCGTCCATGCAACCACGTCCCGCGCGGCAACCATGGAACCATCAAAGACACGCTGAGCGTCGGCCATGGTAGCCATAGAAGTCGATCAAACCGGTGACCACGATGGTATCGCCCTCCAGTCCATGCCGGCAAATCTCGCCATGGAGACGTCGCCCAGCTTTGCTCGAGGCGATGGATCCGCACGCCTTGAGCGCCGCCGCGAGCGTCCACGAGTCGGGCTCCACTCCCTCGTCCACCATCGCGAAGAACACCGCCAGGGAGCTCTCGCCATCGCCATTCTCGGCGTAGCCGGAGACGAGCCCCGTCCATGACACTACATCGTGGCTCTCCATTTGATCGAAGGCCCTGTGCTAATCCTCCATGCTTCCAGCTCGCGAGTACATATCGATCAGGCTGCTCGCCACTAAAAGATCTCGATCACACCCGGCTTCCGTAGCTCGAGCATGAACAGCCATGCCTTTCTCCAGGCTCTCGATCTTCACAGCTCTTCCATCGAAGTCCCTGGCTTCTTCTCGCGATGCCAAGTGATTGCAAGCCTTCACAGCAGCAAGGTAGCTCAAGCTATTCGCCACAACGCGCGGTTCTTCCCTGTGCATGGCCGCGAGTAGCTCGAGCGCCATAGCCTCGCCATCATTCTCGGCATAGCCCAGCATGATCGCGTTGTACGAGACCACGTCCCGTGTAAGCATCGCATCGAAAACTCGCCGGGAATCCACCATAGTTCCACACTTCGCATACATGTCGATCAAAGTGTTCCCCACGAAAACGTCCACTAGAATCACAGCCACCGTTCGCAGCTGCGAGGCGATGGATCGCCATTCCAGTGGCGAGAGCGCGAAACTTTATCACACTTCCGCCTTGCTCCTCCTCGGCAAGGCTGCTGCAAGCCTTGACCACTGCCACGAAAGTCCGAGCGTTTGCATGGTATCCCTGGTGAACCATGCGCAAGAAGAGCTCCACCGCCACCTCGTTCTCGCCATTGTCACCATAGCCAAGTATCAACGCCGTCCACGAGACAACGTCGTGGCTGGCGAAGCGCTCGAAGATCCTCCTCGCATCCTCCATACTCCCACGCTTCGCATACAAGTATGGTATGCGCAAGTCCGCAAGTCACGAAAGCATCCGACTCGAATCCACTCTTGCGAGCTTCGCGATGAACAGCCATGCCGGTCTCAAGAGCTCTCAAGGCTCTCGCGCTAGATGATCCTTCCTTCGCCGCCATAGCCAGGCTCGAGCAAGCCTTCACCGCGGCAACGAAAGTCCGAGCGTCCCGCGGGCAATCCTCGCGTTCCATCACCTGGAAGAGCTTGAGCGCAGCTTGGCCATCGCCACTCTCGGCATAGCCCAGCATGAGCGGCCACCATATTCCTCCTCTCCATGCTCTCGAAAACGCGCCGAGCGTCGTCCATGCCGCCACACTTGGCATACATATCGACGAGGCAGCTCTCCATGAAAATGGATCCGCACCTCCTCTCCAGCGCCTGCGAGTGGATCGCCATTCCAATCTCCAGCGATCTCATCTTCGAAGTCGAGCATACTTCGCTACCTCTTGGAACTTCTTCTTCCTTCTCAGCCGTGGGAATGCTAGAACATGCCTTAGCCGCAGCAACAAAAGTTCTGGAGTTTGGAGAGCAGCCCTCGTCGCGCATCGGCGAGAAGAGGGCGAGCGCCGCCAATCCATGGTCGTTCTCTGCGTAACCGAGCATGAGCGCATTCCACGAGACAATGTCATGGCTGGGCATGGCGTCAAATACCTCTCGCGCTTCGCCCATGAGGCCGCAGTTGGAGTACATGTCCACCAGGCTGCTGCCCACGAAGAGATCGCCCGCCACTCCACTGGCTATGGCGTCGGAGTGGAGCTCCCGCCCCCTCTTGGCATCCCTGGCCTTGCTTGCCTCCTTGAGCGCCGCCAAGAGTGTGGCGATTCCCTTCGTCGATTTCTTTGCCACTTTCCAGCTCCTGCTGGTGGTGGTGGTGGTCGAAACGCCATCGCTGTGGAGCATCGCAAGAAGAAAGAATCTCTTAGGAGCCAGAGCCAGTTTTTCAATGTAAGTCAATGTAAAGTCAACCATGTCAACGCAAAAGTCAACATGGGCTAATGAAAATGCCCAAGCTGGGCATTTGGAAGCTAGAAGAACGTTCTAATTTCATGAAAGAATATTGTCAGGAAAAAAACATATTACATATCTCCACACAAGATATGCTTCTTTACTTTAGACAAGTGTTCGATTCTATGCCCAAAGAAGATCTCCAAGCTTGAGAATCCGTAAGTGTTGCAAATGCCCAACAATGGCATGTGTAAAGGCCTCCGCCCATTACTTGGCTTAAATCCACCTTATCTCCCTTGGCCAGATCGCACAGCACAGCCGAGGTAGTGCCCTCCACGTCCTAGGAACTCCAAGAATCCCTTGCCAGGAACCCTAAATTCCCAAAATTTGGCAAAGGTTTCGATATCGACCAGCTCTACCCTCCAGAGAAGTTCCAGACTGTGCTGTTCTTCGCGACTGGCTCTGGTATCAGGTAACGGGATTTCTTCTTCTTTTTTCTTCCATCTCCATTCGTTTTTTTTTTTTTTTTTCCTTTGTTCTTGCTATGGTAGACATGGTTTTTTCTTCTTTCCACTCGTTTCTTTTTTTGTTTTTACGTAGGGCATTTTTTTTCTTCTTTCCACTCGTTCTTTCATCTCTTGGGATAGTTTACGTAGACATGACGTTTCCTTCTTTCCACTCGTTTTTTTTACTTGTAGTTCGCTATCTTTTGGGATGGTTTACGTATGGTTCTTTCTTTTTTCAGGACAGTTCGATTCGATCACTTATAGAGGCCGGAATTGACGCGAACAGGAGGAGCGATGTGAGGGTCTTTACAGAATGGCATATCGGGTACTCTTCTTTTGTTTCTTTTTCGGTTGTCGATTCTCACTTATCTCTACGATAGGACATGGCGTGAGCATAATTCCCATACTCTGGCAGACTGATGGGAGCTGGATGGGCAAATCAGGATATGTCCAGGTATTTTTATTCTCACTGTTGTAGACATGATTCATTGTTTTCTCCTTTACACCATCTCTCATTTAACTTCGCTTTATTGTGCCACAGGCAGCCTTTTCGAAGAACATAAGTATTCCAGATTCCTCTCAAGTTGTTACTTTTCTTTGGCCACAAGGGCATGCTCAAGGTAGAGACCCTTTGCTCTACCTTCACTGTGATGTTTTTATTGCAGGATGTGACTGATCTACTTTGGTTCCACAAGAGAAGATCATCTTAAACTTCTAAGCGCAAAATGTAACTTCGCTTTACTGTTTTTTCCTTCTAGTGGTTCGGTCCTATGATGCATAATTTAGTAATCTCACTGCGCTGCCCGTTGACGTTGCACGTCGTTGCTCCCGGTCTTGGAACCGGTTGGAGCAGTGCTCGTGTAACTAGAATACGGACCAGTCGTATGAGGAATTGGCGTGGCTGAAGGACATGTTTTTGATTCACGATTCCCTGGTTGACTTCTCCCTCTTTGCAGATACAGAGTTCTTAACTGGAGCGAGACAATTCATTACCTGGTATGACAAGTTTTTCCATTTCTTTTATGCTAAACTCTTCTTTTTTTTGGCAGACAAGGTAGCAGCACGAAATAAGGCTCGAAAGCTTTGTACTATAGTTCTCTCACTGTGACGAATCAAACCACAGCGGCTTGATAAAAATCTTTGGTGAATCGGAGTCTGGGTGGCACTTGGCAGTTTTGTATATATCTTTTTTTCTCTGTCTCACATTTACCTCGTCCATCTTTCTTCACAGGAGGATAGTGATCCCGTTTGGGCCCCTTTACTCGTTTTCCCGGACTCTATAAAAATATCCACTGGAGAAGTTCCATCCGACAGTTTAGACTTTCTCGGTTCTTCTCTTTGTCTACTCACATTTCGTTTTTTTTTTCCTCCATGGATTTCAAGAAGCAGGCAGGATCCTTTCCCAGCGAAGACAAGGAGAGCGAGAAGCCAAAGACGGAAGAAGCAGGCCATGGATCAGGCACGGAGGAGCCAAAGAAGAGCCGCACGGAGGAGGCAAAGAAGACCAGCGGCGAAGTTCCAAGCGACTCGGAGCTTATGGGAAGTGCCAACGTCCTTCCAGACGCCGCGAAGCAGCAAATGGGAGGAGCAGGAGCTAAGAAGGAAGGTGGTGGTGGGGGTATGGACACTGCCAAGCTCCCCGACGCTGCCGAGGACATTCTCCCCAACTTTGTCGATAACATTGGCCACCCTGGCAAGCCGTTTGGGAAGTGCTTGACGGAGGCCGAGGCCGACGTTGCTCCAGAGAAGAAAGAGGCCGCGGCGGGAGAGCTCAAGGCCGCGGCCGAGGATCTCAAGGGGAAAAGCAGCGTCCAAGACAAGGCTGTGGATGCTGTCCAGGAGAGAGTCGAGGCGGCCAGTGCTCCGAAGAGCGAAGAGACAGCCCTTTGAAAGGACCATAGATATTATATATGGGAGCTTGAGGGATGCTTGATAGGATCACGTATATAGTTTTATAATTTGGTGCCCTTCGACACATGATATATGGCACGTGGAGGAAGATCTTTGTTTCTTCCAATTGTCTAGTCTAGATCTCGAGATGGGCAATTGCGTCTTAGCCCAATTGCTCGATCTCTGCAAGTTCCTGGACGAAATCTAATTTGTTTGGCTCTAGAACAGTGTCAGGCAGCTCAATTGCTCGATCCCTGGAACGAATGGCATGCTGTCGAGGAGATCCCGGGCGAAATCGAAGTTCCCAGCTCGAGCCAGGATCGCCACCATGCACCCAAAGTGGAGCTTCTCCGGCTGGGTCGAGTAATCGCTGCGCATCGACACGAAGTAGCTCCAGCCGGAATCCACGTCGCCGGTGTGGCCAAACGCCCCCAAAATCGAGACGAAGGAGACAGCATCCGGGGCCACGCCTTGCAAATTCGCGGCCCACAGGAGATTCTCGGCGTCCTGGCCGCTGGTTCCGTGCGCTGCGAGCATCGTGTTCCAGGGCACGACGCGATCTGGGACTGCGTGTGGCATTGGCATTGTCGCGAAGAAGGAAATCGCTCTCTCCAGATGCCCAAGCCGGGCATATGCGCTGAGCATCAAAATCCAAGACACTGTATCTCTTACCGGCATCAAATCGAAAATCCACTGGGATTTCTCGATTGTGCTGCTCAATGCGTGAGCAGCTAGCATAGAATTCCACGTGATTATGCTGCATTCTTGCAAAGATTGGAAAATTGTGCTAGCCTCTGCCAAGAACCCTAAATGGGCATATGCTGCGAGCATGGCAGTTGATAAAACAACGTCTTTCTGGGGTGACGAATCAAACAGTATTCTTGCGTGTTCTATCTGGCCGCTCGATCCATACGCAGTGACCATGGCAGTGTAGGACACAATATCATGATGGCTCATCGAATCGAACATGGAAATCGCCATTTCCAGATGCCCATTCTCGGCATATGTTGTGAGCATCGCATTCCATGCAACGATGTTCTTCTCGGGAATTAGGTCGAAGAAATCTTTGGTTTGATCGATAGGGCTAGATTTCGCGAGCGCGGAGAGCGTTGCATTGTAGGAGACGAGATCTCTGCACGGCATCGAGGCGAAGAGCTCGATCGCGAGGGCGTGGCACCCGTTTTGGGCGTAGGCTGTGAGCATCGCGTTGTAGAGGAGGAGGTTCTTGGCTGGGGTTTGATCGAAGAGGCTCTTGGCGGATTTCACCTGGCCGTCGTGCGAGTAGGCGGTGATCATCAGATTCCAGGACGCGAAGCTCCGCTCCGGCATTCGATCGAAGAAATTCTTGGCGCTGTGGATGTTCCCACTCTCGGCCTCCGCGGCGAGCATCACGTTCCAGGAGACGAGATCCCACGCGGGCATGGCGGCGAGGAGGAGGGAAGCATCGGATAATCTCCCGGATCGAGCGTAGCAAGTGAGGAGCGCGGTCCAGGAGAGGATGTCTCGATCGGGCATCGAATCGAAGAGCTGCTTCACCCGATCCAGATCCCCTCGCCGGGCATGAGCATCCAGCAGCGAATTCCAGGCAACGAGATTCCAGTCGGGCATTCTTTCCAGAATCGCAAGCGCGCGCTGGAAATCCCCAATCTGCGCGTATGCCGCCAAGAGCACGCTCCAGGAGACGAGATTTGTGACCGGCATGGAATCGAAGAGATCTTGGAGCTTCTGGATCGCATCCACGCTGCGAGAGTACGCCGAGAGCATCGAGTTCCAGGCGATCAAGCTCCATAGCGGCATTCTTGCGAAGAGATCTTGAGCGCAGTGGAGCTGGCGGCTCTGGGCAAACGCCGCAAGCATCGTGTTCCAGGACACGGCATCCCTCTCGGGCATAGAATCAAACAAATCCTTGGCCGATTTGATCTGCCCGCTCTGGATGTAGGCCGAGAGGAGGAGATTCCAGGAGAACACATCCTTGGCCTGGATCGAATCGAAAACCCTCCGCGCATCCTCCGCGCTGCCACAGTTGCCATACATCCGGATCAAGAGATTGGAGAGGAAGATCGGAAGAGGAGGACCCTGGAGCGCAGAGATTTCGCGATGGATCTGCCGCGCGCGGGATAGACACCGGCAAGATCTGGCAAGATCGACACACTCGTTCATTCAAATCGCCGAGATGGCGCGAAAGAGCCGGATTAGGGCTCTTCAGTGACACGCCAAAGCACACGTGTCAGACACGTCATGTGACACAGCGATGACACATAAGCACACAAAGCCACTATACACCAAGTTTTTTTTTATTTTGGTGTGGGGTGTTTGTGTTTGGGGGGGGGGAGGCTTGCGGCTAGGCTAGCAAACGGTGCGGCAGGGCTGATCCCTCAGTGCATGCTCACTGGATTGATTCTTCGCGCCATCGCCGCTCCCTCGATCCATCGATCGAGCAAAATATTTTGACCTGGTCCCAGGAAATTAGGGTTTGGGGGGAGCGGGCGGCAGTGTCAATCGTGTTGCGCTCGCGAATCGGAGATAGGGTTTGCGAATTCGGCTGGAGCGATGACAGTCATGGCGGCGCCTCTAGAGGTATGTGTCGGTCACTGTTGCCCTGCCCCGTGTAGGATCTGGAAATATTTTCGCGGAAGTAATCACTGGATTTCGCAGGAAGATGAGAGCATGCTGGTGTCCGGCAAGGTGAACGACAGCATCGAGGCAATGGAAGGTGGGTTTTCGCTTCTTCCAGCGATTTGGAAGTAATGTGGCCGGTGTTCTTCAGTTGTAGGGCAAACCGAGACGGTGAGCAGTGCAGACAACCAGGTTGTAGAGGACCCGCTGTCTGGAAAGTTTTCGTGGCAAATCCCAAACTTTTCGAGAATTACTATGAGGAAGCACTACTCTGACACCTTCATCATCGGGGGGTATAAGTGGTACGTGTGTGACGAGCTTTATTCTTTTTTTGCTCTTCGTGGGGTGGGATGAGCGAGTGTTTTGTGACTTGCAGGCGTATCCTTGTCTTCCCCAAAGGAAACAATGTCGACCATCTGTCCATCTACCTCGACGTTGCGGATTCTGCGACTTTGCCTTACGGCTGGACTAGATTCGCGCAATTCAGCCTGGCGGTCATTAACCAGTTCGAGCAGAAGCTGAGTATGCGCAAAGGTGAGATGTTGCAGCAGCTAAAGAGAAGTCGGGATTTGACGCTAAGCGTTTTCTTTGTACAGATACTCAGCACCAGTTCAACTCTCGTGAGAGCGACTGGGGTTTTACCTCTTTCATGTCACTGCACGAACTTTACGACTCGTCTAGAGGATACCTTGTAAATGATACGGTTTGTATAGAGGCGGATGTAAATGTTCGGAAGGTGATGGATTACTGGGCTTACGATTCGAAGAAGGAGACTGGTTTCGTTGGGTTGAAGAATCAGGGTGCGACCTGCTACATGAACTCACTACTTCAGACGCTTTACCACATTCCTTACTTCCGTAAGGTAACTATTATCTCTTATCCCTTGACTGTTCGGTCTCACAGTTAAGTTCTTGTAATTCAGGCAGTGTACCATATGCCCACGACCGAGAACGATGTTCCCTCAAATAGCATTCCACTGGCTTTACAGAGCCTCTTTTACAAGCTGCAATACAGTGACACGAGTGTGGCTACGAAGGATTTAACAAAGTCCTTTGGGTGGGATACGTACGACTCCTTTATGCAGCACGATGTCCAGGAGTTGAACCGTGTGCTCTGCGAGAAGTTGGAGGATAAGATGAAAGTGAGTACTTTGTACGTTGAACTTCAAAGCTATTCTTATCTTCTACTCACTTCTCAGGGAACCGCTGTTGAAGGAACGATTCAACAGCTTTTTGAGGGTCATCATATGAACTACATCGAATGCATCAACGTCGATTACAAATCTACGCGGAAAGAGTCATTTTATGGTATGTTGATATTGAGTAGTCTGGGCTTCTCACAACGTGTGTTACAGATTTGCAATTGGATGTCAAGGGCTGCAAGGACGTGTATGCGTCATTTGACAAGTATGTGGAGGTTGAGAAACTTGAGGGGGATAATAAGTACCATGCCGAACAGAATGGTTTGCAGGTGACCTTCCTATTCACGTTTAGAATGCAGCTGATGGGCTTTCAAATTGCAGGATGCTAAGAAAGGAGTGCTCTTTATAGATTTTCCACCTGTTCTCCAGTTACAACTGAAGAGATTTGAATATGATTTCACTCGCGACACGATGGTCAAGGTCCGTCGACTTCATTTTGGTTAGCTTGGTTTGTAATGGTATTTTATGCAGATTAATGATAGGTACGAGTTTCCTTTGGAGTTGGACTTGGACAGAGAAGACGGGAAGTATTTGTCCCCTGACGCAGATAGAAGTGTGCGGAATCTATATACTTTACACAGGTAGCGTATATGTTTTGGGCCTTCGCATTGCAGTACGGTAATAAGTGCAAGTGCAGTGTCCTGGTTCACAGCGGAGGGGTTCACGGAGGACACTATTATGCTTTTATCCGGCCTACACTTTCCGATCAATGGTGGGTGTCGTTCGCTGTTGTTTTGTGGAGACAAACTTTATAACGGACTATTTGCAGGTACAAGTTCGACGATGAACGGGTGACAAAGGAGGAAGTTAAAAGGGCTTTTGAGGAGCAGTATGGTGGAGAAGAGGAAGTAAGCATGTCATTAAACTAGTTTCGGTGACTTATTGTTTTTCTTACAGTTGCCACAGACCAATCCCGGATTTAACAACCCTCCTTTCAAATTTACGAAGTACTCCAATGCATACATGCTTGTATATATCAGAGAGAGCGATAAGGACAAGGTTATCTGCAATGTAGACGTGAAAGATATTGCTGAGCACTTGCAGGTAATATTTTTCGGTGTTTTTTGGTGGAGTAACAGTTCGTTCTCTTTTCCTTTTAGGTGCGCTTGAAGAAAGAGCACGAAGAGAAAGAACGGAAACGGAAGGAGAAAGCCGAGGCTCATCTGTATACAGTAATCAAGGTACTCAACCGTTTCTCTTCGCTCTGATGTTCTGACCATCCAAAATCAAGGTTGCTCGTGAGGAGGATTTGAAAACACAGATTGGCAAGGACATCTTTTTCGACCTTGTTGATCATGAGAAAGTGCGTAGCTTCCGCATACAGAAGCAGATGCCGTTTACTCAGTTCAAGGAAGAGGTTGCCAAGGAGTTTAAAGTTCCCGTTCACTGTCAACGATTCTGGCTGTGGGCTAAGCGGCAAAACCACACCTACCGTCCAAATCGACCATTAACTGAGCAGGAAGAGGCACAAAGTGTATGTTTGAGCAATTTTTATAGTTTGGCTAATATTTCTTTTATAGGTGGGTCTTTTGAAGGAAGCTTCGAATAAGGCCCATAATGCCGAGCTGAAACTGTTTCTTGAGGAGCGGCCGGTAAGGCTTTTTGTGTTTGTGATTGAGCACGTCCTGATTGGATATTAACAGGAGGTGCCTAGCCTTTTAGTTCTCGAAAAGGCGAAGGATGAAATCTTGCTGTTTTTGAAGTTCTATGACCCGGAACAAACCGAACTACGGTAAATACTGCTTATGTACGTGACTTTAATTTTTGACTTCTTCCTTGTAGCTACGTGGGCAAACTTTTCGTGAAACAAGGGGGAAAACCTGCTGATATTTTGGAAAAGTTAAACGAGCTGGCTGGATTCGCGGCAAACACTGAGGTTCAAATATTTGAAGAAATAAAGTTTGAACCAAATGTGATGTGCGAACCCGTGGACAAAAAACTTACTTTCAAGGCGAGTCAGGTAGGCTGTGTTTGTTAGTTTCCTAGTCACTAATTCACTTCCGTTCTTCACAGCTCGAGGATGGAGATATCCTATGTTATCAGAAGGCCCTTTCACCTCAGGATGAAGGGCGATTCCGTTATCCGGATGTTCCTTCTTTTCTAGAATATGTGCGAAACAGACAGGTAACCAGCCTGTGTGATGAGCTTGTTCTTTTAAACTGTTTTGTTGTGTTAGGTGGTTCACTTCAGACGACTTGACAGACCTAAAGAGGATGAGTTTTGCCTGGAACTGTAAGTGACATTGTTCTTCTCTTATTCTTTCCCTGTTAATATTATTCACATTCAGGTCAAAGCAACATACTTACGACGACGTTGTTGAGAGAGTGGCTACGAAACTAGAGCTGGATGATGCCTCCAAAATTCGATTAACAGCACATAACTGCTATTCTCAACAGCCGAAGCCACAACCGATTAAATACCGGGGTGTAGAACATCTAAGCGACATGCTCGTGCATTACAACCAGGTATACGTTCATTCCATTCGTCTTTTGTTTATCTTTTTGTCAATTCCGCGTGACAGAGCTCGGATATTCTTTATTTTGAAACCTTGGACCTACCACTTCCAGAACTGCAAGGTTTGAAGACACTAAAAATCGCTTTTCATAATGCTAGAACTGAAGAGGTAAGTCTGTAGCTAGAAGTGTTTCGCATTAAGTTCGATTTCTTTTTTATGCAGGTGTCTGTACACAACGTACGGCTTCCTAAGAATAGTACGGTTGGCGATGTTATCAATGAATTGAAGGGTCTAGTTGAGCTGTCGAATCCGGATGCGGAGCTCAGAATTTTGGAAGTCTTCTATCACAAGATTTACAAGGTTTGGCCTTTTTCTTGGATCGAGCATATCTTAATGTCCAAGGTTTTCAGATTTTTCCTGCAAATGAGAAGATCGAAAATATCAACGACCAATACTGGACTCTTAGAGCTGAAGAGGTAACTCTAAACGCTCTAGTTGGAGTTGGCATCTTAACATGTGTTTTCTGTAGATTCCGGAGGAAGAGAAAAATTTGGGTCCTCAAGACCGATTGATCCATGTCTACCACTACACACGGGATGCCGTCCAAAACAACATGGTATTCCTGCAGTAGTTTTACTTTCTCTCAAGCAACATCTCTTCCGCAGGTTCAAAACTTTGGAGAGCCATTCTTTCTAGCCGTGCGCGAGAACGAGACTCTGGCGGAGGTCAGAGACCGTATCCAAGCCAAACTACAAGTACCTGACGATGAATTCTCCAAGGCAAGCCCAGCATTACACTTGGTTTCCGTTGTATTCAAACCTCTCATGCTTTTTTTTTTGCAGTGGAAGTTTGCTTTCCTTTCGTTGGGGCGGCCGGATTACCTACACAATGGTGACATTGTTGCTAGTCGCTTTCAGGTAGTTTGTGCTCCTAATGCTTTATGTGTGCTTACGTAACTTTGGGGATTTGTAGAAGCGGGATGTCTATGGTGCTTGGGAGCACTACCTGGGTTTGGAGCACTCGGACACAGCACCAAAGCGTTCTCATCTTGCTAGTCAGGTAAGATACATAGCACTCTCCTCTTCTATATCGGATTTCCACGGATTGCTTAACGATTGTATTGTTCCAGAACCGACACGCATTTGAGAAGCCAGTGAAGATCTACAATTGAGATAGTTTGGGTGGAGCACACATTTTTGACGTGGGAAGAAAAGGAACTTAAAAAAAAAAAGAGGAAGGCAAATGGAATGCCGGGGTCAAGGGCACAGTGGGATTTAACTTCCAAAGCAAAGCAAAGTTGCGCTTCCACACCTTTCTGTGGGCTCTCTTCTCTTTCGCTCTATATTTTTTTCGTTTTCTTTTTTCCTTGGTTAATTGTTTTTGGGATGGGGGTTATGTACATCTTGTATTGAGCTCATGTTTTGAACAAATAGATAATCTCACTCGCGTTTGTTACGTGGGAAAGGTGGCGATCCGGCGGCGAGCTCGATACTCAGCATTTGAAATTGAAGTGTTTTTTGCAGGAAAAAGATCAACCTCTTCCTGGGGAGAGGTTATATTATTGTCATTCTTCATCAAGCTAGCAGGAGATAGACGCACCAACAGAGCTAGGGAGGCAACCAACACAACATAAAAAGAGATCCAGGCAAACAGAAATTTTCATCACGTTCTTTGCTTGTAGCTAGGGAAAATAGCTGATCTTTCATTTCTCACCACTATTCTGTTTGTGATAAAAATTCCAACCCTTTCTACAGATTTCTGATGAACGACGAGAAGCTATTTCCACCATGAAGAAGTATAACTCATAAGATTTGTCAGAAAAAATTAATCTTCACTTTGTCCTCACAAAAGTTGTGAAATTAATAATTGTCCCAATTAACCTTCTATATGTTATACACATTTGGTGATAACTTCCATTCCATGATGGCATGCTTAATGTGTAATCACAAATACATTGCTGCTCGAAATTGGATCTTTTCTGTTTCACGTGTCGCAGATTTTGTTGTTTTAGTGCAACACATAGTTTTGTGTTTGCCGTTCGAGCTCGCTCCACATTGCACCTATGGAAGGGTGAATCTAGGGGATGAAAACATATATCAATCTGCAAATCCTTGGCGATTTCTTCAGCGTCTACATTACAAAAAACCTTACTTTTATAGCTCTTCCTGACATATACGCATGTGGCGTTACTGTTGGATCTCGGCATGGTTTGTGGTGTCTGCAGAAATGGAAACGCGGTTAAGTCTTAAGAAGCAGTTCTTACCTTTCTCTTCTTTCCATTCTTTAACTTCTGCTGCTTCTTCTTCGTCTTCTGCTTTTGCTTCATCGTCCTCTTCGTCGTCGTCTTCTTCTCCTTCATCTCCTTCTTCATACTACTTTCGACATTGGCCTTCGTCACAAGCCACCGTTCCACTTTATTCCTAAGAAAACAAAACACCACAGAAAGAGCGGGCCGTAGCTTAGGCCGATGCTTTCACTTACTCCACCATTTTCAACATGATCTCGCGCAAGGAGATGCTGCCCCAGGCATAGCTTCTCCGCTGTAAAACACAAGACTATGCAAACGGGTTCTATCAAGCAGCCAACAAAAGCAACAAACGTTTTGTAGCGCTTGTGAAGAAGAACGTCGGGTGGCGGCAAAACTTTTGATTCCTTTCCTGCTGAGAGCTCGACGAATGTTCCGAGCTCGTCTACTGGCACCACCACGATTCCCAAGACAGGCCTTTGCTCATCATCTGCTCTCTTCGAAATCCCATACCTGTGTAAAACGTAGAGATTGCATACGCTTTTATCCGCATTAGGAGACAGATACTTTCCACGTTCTCTGTCCAAGTCCAGCATCAAAGGAAACCTATCGTATATCTGCAGTGCAAATCATCTACACTTAAACCACAGGTGCACAATCACCACAAACCTTGATCACGTTGCCACGGGTAGAGTCATACTCAAATCGCTTAAGCTGCAGCTGGAGATCAGGTGGAAAGTCTAGGAAGTAAATTTCTTTCTTCGCATTCTGGCATAATAGTGTGACCTTGAGATGAATCCACAGCTCACCTGCATACCATACGACCGTGCGTGATACTTGTCGTTCACCACGCCGACAAACTTGTCAAAAGACGCATACACGTCCTTGCAGCCCTTGACTTCCAGTTGCAAGTCTGAAGCACACACTATTCTGTTAAAAACCTTTAAAAACCACCGAACAACATACCATAGAACGATTCCTGCCGAGTAATCTTGTGGTTAACATCAGTGCATTCAATGCAGTTCACATAGTGTCCCTGAGCCGTGGGCACCTCAAAGAGGCTGGCAATAATGTCGAGGTTGCGAAGGTAAAATGGTCGTCCCATGGACATGTAAACATGTAATTTCCACTGTAAGAAAATGATATCATCATGTACAGTAAGCACGATCACCTCGGGAAACTCAACATCAGGTACTTGTAGTTTGGATCGAATGAGCTCTTATAAATTCTCATTCTCACGCACAGAGAAGAGAAAAGGCTCTCCGAAGTTTTCAACCTCACAGAAGACCACTTGTGAAGCTTTCAGAAACTGATATTATAAAGTTCTGATGTGTACAATGTGAAACACAAATCAATTGATTCTTATCACCCAGATTTTTGTCTTCATCCGGAATCTTTCAACAGCAAAAATATGATGTTAAGCAGCTTTCTTCATCTCTTTGATTACCTCCTCAGCTCGAAAAGTGCAGCACTTCTGGTTGTTGATCCTCTCATCCGCATTAGAAATCTGAAAAAATAAAATAAAAATGAGAGCTTACCAAGCAGAAACGTTTATAACCGACCTTGAGAACCTTGTGGGAGGAAACTTGCAAGAGTCGAAGCTCTGCATCTGGTTTACAGAGATCACCAAGCTTCTTCTTAAGTTCACCGAGAAGCTCCACGGCTGTGCTGTTCTCACTCACAGGTACGTTGGGAGCGGCGACCTGAGAAACGAAGTGGTTGGTCACAAAATCACAAGACAAATGTGTCAGGCGCTTAGTTTGACGATTCTAGCATCATAGAGAGATATGTTTAATGCTTTTTCCATGAGCGAGGTAGGCGAAGCCAATGTCTCAAAGTAAAGAACCTGTAGCACAAGAGTAACGAAGGCGATGTTTTGATATGTGCTCTACTGTTCGTCGAGTACTGTCAACCGGACCTGCGAGGGATCATCCAGTTCCAACTCCTCTGCCACTCATTGAACAACATCATTGTAGCTATGTTGCTTTGACCTGGATGGTTGCCAATAAAGGTCTGAAACACCAAGTGACTAAAACTTGTCTCCTCTTCATAGAATTCAGTCCCCTTGATTTACGAGTAATTTACCCACATTGCTACGACAAAAACACAAAAAAAAGCATAATTTTTAGCTGTTCTTGAAAAACATACCACAAATTGGAAAGCGTAAATAATATAGATCTTAATTTTTTTTATTGTCACGTATATACTATCTTTCTATATTTGCTAGAGTATAGTTTTCCATCACTATTCACAATGGGATTTGATGGAATACAAAAATGTGCATATTCAATTATTATAAAAACCTTAGCTTATATAGAGTATTTATGTTAATAATAGTATATGGTATTGTGGACCTTATGGTATTAAAAATTTATATTTTTTAAATTTAGAATAAAAAATTTGTTTCTTATAATAGAGTTTGTTAAAACTCTATTTCCTTATATGCCATGGCACATATGGAATTATTGTGTTATACATCCAAGATTAATTTAAAGATCTCCATGAGATTCTTACTTTAAAAAAAACCTTACTTTTATAAAAAAAAACCTTATAAAACCTTACTTTTATAAGTAAAAAACTTTACTTTTATAAAACCTTACTTTTATAAGTAAAAAACCTTACTTTTATAGCTCTTCCTGACATATACGCATGCGGCGTTACTGTTGGATCTCGGCATGGTTTGTGGTGTCTGCAGAAATGGAAACGCGGGTTAAGTCTTAAGAAGCAAAACACCACAGAAAGAGCGGGCCGTATATAATGCCCTCCGTTATCTTAGGCCGATGCTTTCACTTACTCCACCATTTCAACATGATCTCGCGCAAGGAGATGCTGCCCCAGGCATAGCTTCTCCGCTGTGAAACACAAGACTATGCAAACCAAGAAGCCAACAAAAGCAACAAACGTTTTATAGCGCTTGTGAAGAAGAACGTCGGGTGGCGGCAAAACTTTCGATTCCTTTCCTGCCGAGATCTCGAGGAATGTTCCGAGCTCGTCTACTGGCACCACCACGATTCCCAAGACAGGCCTTTGCTCATCATCTGCTCCCCTTCGAAATCCCATACCTGTGTAAAACGTAGAGATTGCGTACGCTTTTATCCGCATTAGGAGACAGACACTTTCCACGTTCTCTGTCCAAGTCCAGCATCAAAGGAAACTCGCACCTATCATATATCTGCAGTGCAAATCATCTACACTTAAACCACAAGTGAGCACAATCACCACAAACCTTGGTGTCCCTTGAAGAGCCGTGGAATCGTTTCTTCCACAATGGTACCCTGAAGGCAAACAAGGGAAGGTAAAAAATATCAATCGGACCAACAAGGAAATACCTCATCTTGTCCTCCAGCATTCAGACAGGACAGAAGAGAGATCTTGAAGATCATAGCCCTCGCATGGATTCTCAGTCGCGGCTGGAGTCGTTTGACCGTAAGTTCTTTTGTAGCCACACTAGTGTCACAAAACTAAAGCCTACAAAAAATGCGTTGCAAAGCCAACACAATTTGACTTTAAGTTATTGCAAATATATTATTTAGTTGACTAATTTAGATAATATTCTCTTATTTATGAGCTTTCTTCTCATATTTTTCATGCTTATAAGTTAGTTGTAATTTTTCATTAATGATACCCACTAAAGTTAAGTCCTACACCATTTCAATTGCCACTTAGTTTACCATTTTTCTATATATGCTATAATATATTTTATCACCACTGGATTCAAAAAATTTATAAAGAATAATCCATTTTTTCTTTTTCTTTTCTTTAATATGCTTCGTGTGTGATGGTTGGGAGTGAATCTCAGGTTCTATACCATCCAAGCCATAGATCGTGATGAACTATACCACATAATTTGATGACTTTTATGGTTAGGTTTGTAAGTTTGCAGAAGGCTTTCATCACTGTCTATCAATCCTCTGCTCACGAAATTTGAACTAGAGCCCTCTAGACATCATAAACTCTTCAGCAGTTGTAATTGATATCTTGATATGCATTTCATCATGTCCTATTCCACCCTACGAAAGTTTGGCTCTTTATTTCCTCTTGCGCCTCTGATGAGCTTGATCTTCACCCAAGCGAGGACAAGCTAGCAATCTGCAAGTGTCATAAGACACGTCTGACGATGAATGATACTACATAGTAGGTCATTTCACGATCTTCAATTTATGCTTGGGCCCACAACCGATGACAGAAATGGTGAGGCATTTAACAGCTATCTAATGTGACAGAATTAATTGGGTATTTTTTGCCACCTTGATCGGGAGCAAAATATGGGTGTATGCCGGTCTGGATTTTAACGAACATCTAGAATGCTTGCTTACTGGAATGTTTCCTGTCGTTGAGCACATTGTTTCGTGTCAAATTCGTAGACTGCACAAACGCGACTTGAAAAGGAGGAAAGCTTCATAGTACCATGCATCTGGAATGCCAACGACAACTAAGAGCGTTCTTCGTCCTGCTATTTGTGAAGCTCGTCGACCTTGTTCAAGCAAAGCCTGCTATAACAACTTGGAGAGCCTCAACTTACCACGCAATGTCCGGTGCACTAAACCTCCACGAGAAAGTTACTAGGAACTTGAGAAAGAGCTACTTTACTCACCAGCACATCATTCAAGTATCGGTCCTTGCAGCCACATACATCTTCTCCTCGATGGCAGCCGTTGGGGATGCATCTGTGTCCCATGCTGCAAGGGATTCAAGGTAACAAACAAGAGCAAGCACAAGAAACCAGGGATCGGGCTTGTCCATTGGGGCGGCACACCCGGATACAGCCGCTTAACAAACAGCCAAAATCACAAAAGGAATCATTTTAAAAGCTTGTATATTTTTTTAATGGAAAAAGGTGGCGAAAAGGTAGTTCTCTGCTATATAAACTTTCTCACCCTAAAGGATTTTCAGGAAAATGAATGCCATCTTGAAAATTTTGAAGGCGTTCTTCGTGTTGTTGGTGGCGCTGATGAAATTCTTGGCGATCGTATCAGTGTTTCTCTTGCAAAAGTTTGGCAAAGGAGCTCGGATTGCATTGTTTTTCTTCATGAAACTCATATACAAGCTCATAACTGATTGAGTAATAATCATGTAAACAACCTGGCAAGTAGTAACTCACTGCACCTATGGTGACACTAAAAATTCTAGAGGTGCTCTAATTGGTAATGGGCATGTTCCTTTCACTCGGGTTTGTTGCTGGTGGTCTTTCTGGCAATTTTGTTTTTGCTTTATCTGGTGCTACTGACGCTCGCTAGAGATCTCGAGGCGACGGCAAAAATTTTCAATCCTTGGAGAATGAAGTACTACAGGTTTTTCAGGCAAATCCCAGTTCTTACCCTTATAGGATGCCTCAAGGAGGAACGATTATGGATGACGATGTTGTTAAATTATCCGGCACTTCTCTTCCCACTCCAGGTACTAACGAAGGAAATGAAGAATCCGGTACCTTTGCAGCTCTCGTCATTGCAAGGTCACAAACGCCAGGTCGCTGGGTTCGACCCCCTCTACAAACATTAATACCATGGCCAGCTCCACGATTTGATCCAGCAAAAGCAGTACATCCAGGACCAAAATATGGAGCACGGATTGTAAACTAGTTTTGTTTATTCCCTTCATTGGCTTATCGATTTTTGATAGGCGAGAATTTCGCGGCCAAGTACAAGCTCAGAGAATTTATTCAGGCTCGCTTTGAATTTCATCAAGATTTTTCTTGAATTGAATAGATTTTTTAATATTATTTATAAACAGTGCGCTCGGCTCGGAGAGCTCCATGGAAAACGCGGTAAGAAAAGTGTGCCAAGTTTTGCGAGTGCAGGCTCCCTGTGCCAACTCTTGTGTCAATAAGCACGCTTATGTTGTTTACTCGCAGGAATCGTTTTTTCGTTATTCAAGGGAAAATAAAACAATCCCCGTTCGCAACTCGCAAGCTTGCTCCACTTCAACCCGAGAGGCCTGCCATCAAGGATTTTTTGGAGCAAAACTGGAATCCAGTGCTACTGGTAGGTTCTCACCTAGTTCCACATCCAACTAACTCGAATCTCCGTGTTTTTCAATCCGGGTAGGCAAGCAAAGGATGATCTCGAGCATCGATCGTCAAGCTCGGAGAAATCGAGTTCATATCCAGTGAAGGAGAAAGAACGAGGAATGAGAGAGGAACAAGAAGAAGAAGAAGAATGGTAGCTCTTACGGAGCTCCTCCTTGTCGCTGTTATGATCGCTCGCGGAGTGGCGGATCTCTCTGAGCTATCGCCAGCTCTATCGCCGGAGGGAGCAAGCTATGATCCCAGAGAGTTTAATGTGGTGGAGTTTGGAGCTCGCGGCGATGGTCTTAGTGACGACTCCCAGGTAGCTTTCCCTGTTTCCTAGATATTGTTTATAGAACACTACATGCTTATATCGTTTCTTTCAGGCTTTTCTCGCGGCCTGGAAACGTGCTTGTCACACGGAAAACGCCACCATGCTTGTGCCCGGTGGAAAGGCTTTTGTTGTAAATTATTTGCTTCTCACTGGGCCATGCGCGACGAACTTGAGACTCAAGGTGCGTGATAATATATACTCTATGTACGTAGATTATCTTTGTGCCATTGTTTTCCACCTAGATAGATTGATGGTATTGTTTTAGCGGACACCCGGGATATGATCCAGTGGAGCAACATCACAACATGGATTTCCATAGCCAGAGTTCACGACTTTAGCGTCGAAGGCTACGGTATAATCGACGGGCAAGGCGAAGAGTGGTGGAGAATTTCGTGTAGACGTAACAGTTCGTATGTGAGTGATTCTTCGTACAGATTATATTCGTTTCTAACTTTTGATTGTGCTTTTTTTTCCTTTCTCTTTTCAGGCGTGCCAGAAACATCCCACAGCTAAGTTCTTGATTCTTACACTTGCGTGGCGGCTGACTCAAACTAAACCATTTTACAGGCATTGTCAATCAGAGCTTCGGCGAACATCACAATTCAGGATCTCAAGTTTGTAAACAGCCCCCAAATGCATTTGGCGATCGAGGAAAGCTCCAATGTGAGCATTAAAGGGGTGGAAATCCTCGCTCCCCACGACAGCCCCAACACGGACGGCATACACTTACACATGAGCAACAACGTTTCTATCGAGAAATGCATAATTGGAACTGGTAGAACTTTTTCTATCATAGTTTTTAAACGACGAATCCTTTTTTATTTTTTCAGGTGATGACTGTATATCTATAGCAAAGAACACCTCCAACGTTGTCATACGCGAAATAATTTGTGGGCCGGGCCATGGAATCAGGTAATTGTTTTGTGGAAGTTATGAAAATTTTAAACGATTTTTTCTTCTCGTTTTTTTCAAGCTAGTATAGGGAGCCTTGGAAGGAACAAGACACCAGAGTTTGTGTCCAATGTCAAGGTTGAGAATTCGATTTTGGAGAGCACCAAGTATGGACTCAGGATCAAAACATGGCAGGTCCAAATCTTCATCTTAATTCGATGAAAACTCCAAACATTTGATATGTTACAGGGCGGCCAAGGATTTGCGAGCAACTTCAGCTATTACAACGTTGTGATGATGAACGTCCTTCAGCCCATTATCATCGATCAATACTACTGCGATGGGAACAGCTCCTTCTCCTGCGGCACAGAGGAAGTAACTAAAACTTTTCCAATCTTCTATCAGTCTCTATGAGGAACTTCAAGATATCGGTTTTTGTTTTTGCAGCTGGATGCTGTGAAAGTCAGCAATGTTTCCTACTCGAACATTATGGGAACGTCGGCAAGCAGTGTGGCTCTTCGCTTCCAGTGCAGCCTGGGCAACCCCTGCTACAATCTGGTGCTCGAGAACGTTTTTCTCAACCTCTCAAACGGCTCCACTCCATCGGCATTTTGCTTGAACGCCTTTGGCCAAAACAAAGGCCTCGTTGTTCCTAATAGCTGCTTGAACTCTTCACTGGCGTGGCAGCAATAAAATAACTTTTTTAAAAAAGAAAATTACTCGAGATCCTCAATATCTTGCAATCCATGAATAGCAAAATGACTTAGATTAAGTTAACTCATCAGCAAAGTACAACACTGGTATAAGGTAAAGGGTTTTATACAGAGATCAGAGTTGCGAGACAAGAAGACAATGGTGGCTGTGAACGTTGACAGGTATGTCGATCTCCAGCGCATGATCAACGACATGGTAGCTGACCAGGGCAGCAACGCTACCAAGAGCATCCGGGTCAAGCAGTACGATAGCTTCGACTACCCGGACTACGATCACTGGGTGGCGACGAACAACAAGAGGGCTCTCAAGCCCGACTGCCATTTCATAGAGGACGAGGTGGCCCTGGATCCACCCCATGCCGACCGGATCACACGGGCAGTGTCGC
This sequence comes from Selaginella moellendorffii, assembly GCF_000143415.4. NCBI lineage: Eukaryota > Viridiplantae > Streptophyta > Lycopodiopsida > Selaginellales > Selaginellaceae > Selaginella > Selaginella moellendorffii. The sequence goes on along the minus strand of NW_003314328.1, from coordinate 1,037,398 downwards.
TGGCTCTCCAGCAAGAGGAGGAAGACAACAGGAAGCAATTGGAAAAGGAAGTAAACTGCTACACAAGGCAATGGGTACTGCAGCACCAGAGCAAGAAGCCTCGCCACTGATGGATCGACTGATCAATCCACTGGGCAGTGACGAGCAGAAAAAACTCTTGTCACGCAAGCTTTCAAGATCTTGTAAAGAAAGCTTCCTGTGTTCTTGGAGCAAAAGTTTTGCCAAAAAGCAATGCAATTTGTTTCGTGAAAACAAAAAGACCTTCACGAGTGATAAGGGGCTTCTTCTTCTAACGAGATCATCCCTGTTTTTCATTTTGCCCTTTGGAACAAATTAGCTTATACCTTTTAAATGATCAAATAATGCCTAACCCATCCCTTTCTACATGGAGCGACAATTCTATTATTAATTTGTACTTCGTAAAAACAAAAAGAAAGAAAAAAAGAACTTCTTAGCAAGTCCATGAAGCAGAACGAGTGATAACGGGCTTCCCTTTCCTGTCTTCTTCTAACGAGATCATTCCCAAGTGCGATGGATCCTCTAGCAGCATCTTGGCGACGAGGTAGCCGGCGATCGACCACGTCTGGAACTTGCGAGCCTGCTTTCCAACATACCTCCCAAGCTTCCCATCGTAGTATTCGGGCCACCCTTCCTTACAAAGCCTCGGCTCCGCAAGCTCGATCGCTCTGCGAGCGATCTGAGGCCTCCCGGTTTTGATCGAAGCTGCGGTGAGCATCCACAGCAGCACTGCAATACAAAACCACAAAGTTTCTCTAAAGATTGAAAAAAGGTGGTGGAAGAGAAATGCATACCTGGCCAAGTTCCTCCATTGTGATAGCTCCATCGGGTGTTCTTGGGGTCACAGCCAGTGACAATGACCCATTCCTCGGCATCCATGGCTGGGTAGCTGATCTTGAGCGGCATCTCCCCGACGAGATCCGCCCAGCGAGCCTCGACCAGGTCCATGATTGCCGACGCTTGCTCCGGGGTGGCGATGGACGAGAGTATTGCAACGCAGTTGCCAATGAGGAACCATCTAAAGTCCATCCTGGCGGGGCTCACGTTTCCAATGAAGTAGCCACCCTTCATGGGCATGAAGTCGAAGACCCAGTCGGGTATGGAGTCCGGGATCACGTTAAACTTGTTGACGGCCGTGTGCGAGTACTCCTCGGTCTTGTAGCGGTATATGTTGTTGAGGTTCTGGAAGTCGAGCCAGAAGTACGTACGGATGTGGTAGCTCAGCGCCACCAGCCGCTTCTCGATCCTCTCGATGAACTCCTTGCCGCCCAGCTCGGGTTTTAGGAGGGTTTTGGCGCAGCGCAGTGCCATGAAGAAGAGGGACTGGATCTCGATCGGGTAGCCATAGATTCCCTGGTAAACGGCAAAGATCCAAAGGTAACGTCAGCCGTGAATGGAGAAAGAAAGATCGAACAGACCCAAGATTGAGAGTGAGTGAAACACCCATCGAGAGTGAGAAGAACTAGAGGCAAGACAGAGTTTTAAAAGTTCTTTGATCGTGTTTACCATTCTCCGATCGATCATGCAGCATCCATCGGCGCAGAGGAGCGTGGGGAATGTGTCGAATCCCTCGGCGAGGCAGAGGGAGAGGATGAGTCGCATCCCCCTCTGGCAGTCGGGCATCTCGGCGAGCGTGAAGTCGCCCGTGGATTTGGTGTAGGCGCGGAGGAGGATGATCCACCAGAAGCCCGAGTCGACGGGGGCGACGCGCCCGATGGCGGCCTCGCCAAAGTCGGCCAGCATCGTCTCGGTGCCGCGCACTGGATCTTGCATCACCTTGAAGCTGGCGGGCATGACGCCCTCGCCCAGCGTGAAGCAGTCCACGCGCTTCTCCCACGCCTGGAGGCGCAGCGCCTTGAGCAAGAAGTTCTTCACCACCTCCGCCTCGCCGTTCATGAGGAAGGCCAGCGCGCTGGGAACAAAGTCGCGCACGAATACCTGGCCATGGAACGCAGGACTTAGTATGAGAGAGAGAGAGAGAGAGAGAGAGAGAGAGAGAGCTCACATCTCCATGAGAGATGAGGAAGATGAAAAAGAAAACGCTCGAAGAAAACAAAGCAAGAAAGAGGAATGCAAAGAAACTCTATGGAAAGAACTCGATACCTGGTTGTAGTTGAGAGCTTCTTCGTTTGGATCGAGCGCGGCGATGGTCCCAACCGGCTTGCCCCGGAAGTAAACCAGCGATTTCCTGAGAGAGTCCCAGGCCTCGGCGATCATGGGATTGGGTTCGTAGGGATGGAGTGGCGATCGCGGCGTGGCGGCGCTGGCTGGCCCCGCGATCATCCGCAAGCTGGGCGACGCCAGCGCCTCGAGGCACTCGGAGCTCTTGACCGTCTCCAGCGGCCGCGGCGCCGGGCGGGGCGAGGAGATGAGATCGCTCAGCGCCTTCTCGTCCAGCGACCGCTGCGAGTCGATCAGGCGCATCGCCTTGATGGGCTTGGCCAGGGCCACGGCCACCCCGGATTGATCCAGCCCGCGCGCCGACAGCTGCTCGCGGTCGCTCGTGTCCAGCGCCAGCGCATTGGCGAACGACATTGCTGCTGCGCGCCCGCGATCGATCGATGAGCGATCGATCGAGCAAATGGATTGATCTTGGTGGATCGATCACTCGCGCTGCCGGATCATCGCCCCCGCTTTAAAGAAGGCCTCTGTGCGCGAAGAAGAAGAAGAGGAAAAAAAGCATTATAGCACCACCATTGGAGCAACGGAATGCCAAGAGGCAGAGCTGCGATGACGTGGCCGCCCGTGGATGAGATGGTTAGGGCTTTTCCACGTCGGACGCCACGTCACCGCATGGTTAACAAACTAAACTAAAAGAGTGTGGACGAAAATCTTGTTTACTGGCTGGCCCCTTCTCTCTTTAAAAGAGCTGTACAAAGAGACTCGTGGAGCCATCGCCAAAAGATCTTAGCTCCGACGACTTCACAACCGATCGACATAATGGACAAGTTCGCTCCCTCTCAAACCTGTGTAGCAAAAACGAAGAAAAACTCGCATGAAAATTCTCTCCCTTGCACAGAGGATTTGATGAAACGTACCACTCGGAGACGCAATCCTCGCAAAAGACGTGCTTGCACAGCAAGGATATCGGGGCGTGCATCTTTTCCTGGCATATAGCGCACAGATCTCCTACCGCGAGCACCTGGAACATCCATCGTTCACAATTGTCACTCGAAATACTATAGCCCGAGTTTATAGGCTTCACCTCTTCATGCGTTGCATATGTACCGTATTGGACTTCCCTGCGAAGAATCGATCTCACTGCCGTAGCGAACTTTTGCACCTGTGTGGTTTTTACAAAGTTTAGAGGCAGTGAAAACTGGGAGGCATAAAACTTGCCTTCTCAAGGACCGAGGTGACTTTGAAGGTGAGGTATAATCCTGTTGTCAGCGATGAAAACAGGCTCCCATACTCTTTGTTTAAAAAGAAGCGGTACCAGACTGGTCCTGGTATTACAGTTCGATAAAGTAGAACAACATACTCGGTGAGAGTCAATATTTGGCCCTGCATCGAGATACACACTCACGATTGACATGACGAAACCAATTGAAGAAACTAACCTGCCATCGATAGTTACGTCCTCGGCCTTTCTTGTAGTATATAAGAACACCGCACTTGAATGCCATGGCAGACAACCGGACCATCGTATCTGAGGAAGAAACAGTAAAAGTATGAGATCAGCAATGGCAGAGAGTGTCATAGGATTTGCTTGCCATTCAAAACAATATTGAAAAACGCGTCCGCAAAGTTTGGGATGTCTTTCGGTGGGAGGAGAACAAGCGGTCGCCAAAGAGCGTCGGCACGATACCACCAGTATATACCCTCGACATGTTGGATGAGAAATGCGGCAAGGACCACTAGAATGTACGTTTTTCGCTCTCCCTGAAAGAAGAAAAAAAAGATATCATCAAACTGGGGACTGGAGGAGAAGAAAAATGGTAGTCACTTACTCTTAGAGACGTCTGCTTACGAAGAAGACTATTCGCTTTGATCATAATAGCTGATATCCAAAGCGTCACAAGGAAACCTTCAACACAAAGAAAGCCACAAAGTTAGAAATGGAGAGCGAAGAAACGAAGGAAAAACAAAAAAAAAGAGACCTTGGAGATGCTGGCGTATGAAGACCACGAGTAACAAAATCGAGAATGGGAGGATCTGCTCGACCCATTTAGCTAGGTGCTGGAAATCATACCTCACGGCCTCACGATCGCCAGCAGCGGTAGCAATTGTGGTGGACTCCTCGGTTTCCAGCTCTCTATCAGAACCACTCTGCTCGTCCTGGACAGTCGAATCGGCTGCCCGCGGGCGCCCCGAGCCACTCTCTCTCGGCGACCCAGAGTCGGCAATTATCCTGATCGACACCTCTGCTCCGCCACTCTCGTCCCTGTCCCTGTTCATAGGGCCTAGTTCCTGTGGAGCGCCTCTCAGCAGCCCCGAGACCTCTAGCAAGCTCGAAATCCTGGAGAACGAGGCGGGGAGAAGGCTAGAAATCCTGGCCGGGAGCTGGGCGTGCGACGAAGAGGAGAGCGATGGTGCCGGATTACTGCTCTCCATGGTCGCCTCGATCGATAGCACTGCCTGATGGACTAGAATGTCATACCGTCTGTGCCGCAGCGCCGATCCAGCGCCTTGGTGCTTCCTCTCTCGCCACAAACCCTAGCGCTCCCTTACCTAGAAAAAAGAATTACACGCACCCCATCACGCCTAGGTAGACGACGTCTTCTTCGAGGAAGGAAGGGAATCCCAACAGCGAATATGCTAGCAAATGAAAACTTTTTGGTAGGAGAATTTTACACACAAGGAATGGATATGGAAACTGTGTATCATTCATATCATCCATTTTCTTGCATTGTCTCGGCCATTTCTTCGATTCTCTCGTCCAGCAAGCTCACATCTTCCATTGTCAATCGATGGTATTCGATCACTTCGTGCAAGAATTGGTTCTCTCGAGCGTAGTTTGCGTTTTGCTGGGAGAGTCGCGATTTCTCGGCGACAAGCGCCTCGAGCTGCTTTCTCACCTGGGAAAGAAGCAGCATGTAAGTTCTCCAAGCGATGATCAAAGAGAAGAAAGCTCTGTTTCAAGTGATCTAGTCTAGAGCGATTGATCTTACGTACCAAATCGTCGTCTTCGCTCCTTGGGCCCTTCTCCACACTGTCTCGAAGGCGCTGGTTCTCTTGCTCGAGCTGCGAGCATCGATCTCTCATATCCGCGAGGTTCTTCTTCACGGTCTTGAGCTCGCGGACGAGGAGCTTTACTTTGGATGCCATCGCCATCGCAACCTGGATCGAGAAAGATTTGGAGAGTAGCTCGAAAGAAAAGAAGTGATGGGCTTACGTCCCGAGAAGCTTTGAGTTGAGTTTGATCGTCCACATTCGGTTTTGTGAGGACGATCTCCGCTTCCTCTTTGAGCAATGCGGTCTTTGACTTAACGTTGTGCTTCGGTTCTGGAGCGAGAACATTCAAGCTTCCCTGTGTCACAAATTTAATCTTTTCTACCTCGATTCCACTACGCATACCTCTATAGCGTTTCCAAGCGTATCACCGATCCGCGACAGTGAAGTAGCGATCACGTCAAACCCTTTTTGCAAACCAGGAGCTTGTGCTTGCGGGGTAGAGGATTGCTCGTCCTGCCTCGGATCACAATAGAATTTAGAAAGATCTTTGCGAATTGGCTTTACCTGTGGCCTCGATGCAGCCGCACCGCCAGATTCATAAAGTGCCTCCTTGGCTCTCTTGGCGAAGCTGCCCCAAAATCCTTGATCCCATTTGAGATCCATCGCGGCAGATGATCGATTGATCGAGCCCTAGCAAGCTTATGCGAGATTGTGGTGCGGTCCAGAATGTGCACGTTTTTGGGATCTGTATTTAGATATGTAAAAGCATACGTGTATGCATTAGTAGAGTGCTTTAATACCTTTGTAAATTTGAATACTATGTGATACTACTACTATAAATTATAATTTCACATTGTAGTTTCAAATAAAAATTTTAAATTTTCAAACTTTGAAACAGCTTCTAATATGTATATTGATAAATAAATGCGATTAGTTGCGATTGGGTAAGGCATTATGTAAGATTTTCAGTGTCATTCAAGTAAAATTCTATTGTATATTTATATAAATTCTTACCATGATAAAGATTAAACCTTATGATATTATCTATTATATTAATCTTGAAGTTTGAGCCAATATAAGTAAATTAGCTTCAGCAAACTAACTTAGTATATATAGTGAAATCATATACCAATCAATCTTATTTGCTCATGAAGGTTGGACATATAACTTCTTTTTATATTGTAAGCTCTTGCTAGACAAATGTAGTGAGTGATGGACAAAGGTGTAGTGAATTAGAATAATCAAATGATGATTGCAAGTGACTAAGAATGATGGTAATAATATGTGGATAGATCTGATGTAGAGAAGATTTTGGAAACTATGGGAGAAAAGCCAAGAAATGAATGAGCTCCTAAACATTCAGAGTTGATGCCACCTCAAAACTGAAATCCAAATCTGAGGTTGCTACCACAAGGATACAAGTCTTGGAAAGACTAGAAAAGAGTGAAAGCAAAGAAAAGATAAAAAAGAAGAGGAAAAGAAGTCATTGTGAGAGATTTTCGTGGTGATGATGCCAAGAGATGTTGAATGTCACTATGCTGTAACATATTTCAAGTGGATGAAGAGCATCTTGAAGGAAGCTAAAAATGTCAGTGAAGCTAGTTGTGTCAGCCTCTAAAGCTGGATGTCACATCAATGTGTCAAGGTGGATCACTATGACCTTGAATGAAAGCTTGGAACTCTGTTTGTGTTATAAGGTCTAGAGCTCTTGCATACTGGGACAGTGTGTCTCTAAAGTTTAAAATGTGGCCTAAGTCATCATGAATCTGGTGGACGAGTTCCATGGTGTTGGCCACAAAAGATCCCATGATCTCATTGAGTGATGCTTCGACTGGGATCTTGTTATTCCAATGACCTTTGGGTGCTGGAAAGCTGGAGAAGAAAACCAAGCTATTATAAGAATGAATCTGCCACTGTTACCACCTTTTGCAAGTAGTGATTATAGGAGCTTCACGTATGAATGGGTCTCATTTGGCTGCTCCATGTGAGTGTTGAGAGCCCCAGAAGAGGCCTCTAGAAAGTCTAAAGAAGGTGTCGCAATTGAAAACAGTCTCTAAATCATTGATGATGTGTCACACGATAAAGTTCATGTGCCTTGGAGGATTTCCTGTAGAGGCAAGATAAATACAACATCATAGAGAGAATGGTGGATATAATCTTGAAGATAACTATCCCTCTCCTAAACTCAAACTCCATCACCAATGCAAATTCTTACAATGCTTTCTCATGTTAAAGAGTAGGGATCTTGTCTAGTGGCCATGGTTCATCTATGGGCTGGTCCTGACTCTTCATATGCTCAAGAGGTGCCTCCTCTACTCCCAAGGGCACACTCAAGTTGGCATTATGAGTCTCAATGAAAGATAGCAAGTGAGAGCTAGGAAGAATTACATCCAACACCTCTAGTTGCATGAAGGGAGATTGTAGAGTGTTCTGCTATGTCACCCCACCCTAACCTGCGGTAGAAAAGTTACCCCACCCTAACCTGAGGTAGAAAAGTTACTCCCCAAAGACGCCATTGCATTTTTGCTCTCCTCCTCTTTCTTGGGTATTTGAGGAACATATAAAATCTTGACTAGATCTCGTGTTTGCTGGAGCCTGAGCAAGTGTGATTGGTCACATAGTCAAAGGGTGAGACTGTATAAATGGTATAAAAAAGGCCGATCATGTTGCACTTTAGCATCTCAAATTCTAACAAGGTATCACTGTTGGGACTTGCTGGCTCAGATGGAAACTCTGGTCTAGCTAGTGTCATTTAAAATTCCATAACTTATCCCTTTAAATGGTCACTTGGTCACTACCTTATTTAATCTACATTTGGCTATACTCAAGTCAAAGGAGCATGGAGTTGCATTTAGCTATGGCCAGTTGAGGATCATTGGTAGCACATGTGAAGATGCTCCCAAAGCAACATAGTCCACAATAAAAAAGGTGATTGCAGACTTGTGGCCATGAACTAAATAGGTAGTGCCACAACAAATCCCCACTAGAGTGACAGTGTGATTGAAAAAGGTCTTCAATATAACTTTTGAGTACTCCTTGATTTGGAGACTTGCTTGCTGAGCCATTGTCAAAGAGAGGATGTTGGTGGTGGAGCCTGAGTCAACAAGAGCCTCCACATTGATGCTTGCAATTGTTGTCAAGACAATGAATGCTAGATCAAGGGCAACTCTAGCATTGATAATTGAAATGAGAGCTATGTCTAGGGTTAAAGACAAAGCCACACCATTGAGACCACTCACTGAAGTCTCAAGTTGCTGCCAAAATCCAAAAAACTGGTGATAAAGTGCATTAATGATTGTTGTAACTAGTGTTGCTAAGACTTGATTGATGAGAGTGCTTGGGCAGCCACTTGTTATCATGGAGGCCCCTCTTAGTGGCATACTGGTTAAGTTTGGAGTGCATGCAGATGCCAAATCTTGAGATATAAGTGAGGATGCATATGTTGTTGTAAATGCCTTCAAAAAGTTGTGTTGGTCTTATTTCGGTCCCAAATACTATTTATGGAAAGTGAGAGATGGAGGAGAAAAACTTGCTAGGGCTGAAGCATTGAAGGTCTAGCTCTTCAATAGCAGTTTGCTACTTTCTTTAATTTTGTGTGGAGACCTTGGCTGTCACTCACCCACATGGATGGTGTTCACTGGGAACTTGCTATAATCATTTGCTGATGGTGCCTTTGATAGCTCTCTAGTTAAGTAATTGCTGGTACCCAACTAATGATGGTGCCAACAAACTATTATCCACAGAAGGCTGTTGTTGGACATATTGAGGTCAAAGTTTCGAATAGAGATTCCAACACTTTGCAATGTTATGTGTATCAACTTTGCATTCTTCATATTACTAACAATAACATCAAGTTTCAGTTTGAATCCTAAGTGCTTGCAGCTCCTCCACAAGCTTCTCTTGCTATTGGGCCTACTACTACACAAGTGTTTGGTACTCCTTTAGCTTGTTGAGTGCCAACTCAATTGCTGCCAACATTTTGTCCTCAATGATGTGTGTTGGTTGGGCAATGGCACACACTGGGGCTTGGAAGCCTGCATGAGAGTGGATGTCATGGTGCATGCCAAGCTCAAAGAGCATGTACTTCTCCACCTCTAATGTGTGGTCAAATGATACTTCACAAGTTTTATGTTGCACTCCAAACTTGAGTCTTTAGACAAATGTTGACACTACAGGCTTCTCATTTGTAATCAGCCTTTATAGCAAACACACACATCAATGCTTCTTGAATTGGATAGTGTAGTCACCACACTCTCTTGCACTATTTGCTAAAATGAAAACAACTCCAAGTCAATTTTCTCCATTCTAAACTACTTAAGGAACTTGTATCATTAATAATGATCGTCACTTATTTGGAAGCAAGGAAAATGCCCAATCTATTACATTTGCCTTCAAGGATCTTAAAAATAATTTTTGGAATAGCATCTTAAATGATTTGGTTGTACCTCAAATAGCTTCGAAACTAGTTAACATGACCATGAGTTTGATATGGGATAGAACTCTGGGAGGTCCATTGCTCTATAAAGAAAGTGGATGCCTAGCGCCATTAGTGCAATGTTTTGTTTGCTCTCCTCTCTGAAATCTATTGTGGATGATAAAGACTTATTTGTAGATAGTGCTATATAGTAGTTAAATTTGTGTTTAAGCCTTGAAAACCTTCCTTTGAGTCATGGGTGTGTAAGAGGAATATATATAATAGCAACACTTGAACGGCATATACAAATGAGCATCAAATCTTTGAGATGTGCCAAATGCAAAAACTATGTACTTATTGCAATGTTAATCAAGAGTTTGAAAAGCTCAAATCACAAGGTTTTATTTGCCAATCACTTAAAAATTCTGGAATCACTCTCTATAACACTCTAGCCTTTTGTGCACTCATTATATACTAAATCTCGCTCTCCACTCAAATAAAAGTCTCTCAATCAAAGAACTAAACATGAAAGATAAGAAATTAGACACACTCCAAGTCAATAAAAAGAACCATGAGATGATGCAAAGGATAAAACATCAAGAAAAATCTTTAACCTTTGAAAAAATTCTCATTCATTCAATGATACAAGGCTCAAAATAAAAACCCTTAAAAGTCTTATAGAAAGCTCAAAAAATCATGAAACTAGACTTATTACAAAGCTAGAAACATGTATAACAATCTTGTAAAAAATATAAAACCTAAAAATCTCACTCAAACGCACTCAAAACCCTCACTAAAAATAATAAACATATATTTGAGTGAAGATCTCAGGCTACAAGCTCCTAAATTTTTATTTGATAAAAATCCCTATCCAAGATCTATTCAACTGTGTAAAGAAAGATCAACTTGTGTTGCTCAGATTCATGCAAGAATGCCCGAAACTTCTTTAATGCTTCAAATAAAAGAGCACAAGAGAAAAACATTGTAAATCAATTGATTGCGAATATAATGACTCTAGAGAAAGAAAAAAAATAAAAATTAGGGAATTTCCATTATGCATCAGGCTTCTGAAATAATTATTATATATGAGATGAAGAAAACTTGTTTGCATACTACACTCCAAGCATGGAATTAAAATTTTTTTTATGCTAGAATGAAGTGGTCAGCAAGATTTACAAAGCTATTTGCTTCATTGCCAAAATTAATTAACAATCCAGATATGAAGAGAAGAAAACAACTATTCTTACCCTAAAAATGAAGAAAACTCAAGAAATCCTCAAAATTCAAGCATAGTGTTTAAAATTTTACAATTATGCATTTACTTCTAGAATCTTTCCATGAGCTACTAAAGGTGTAATGTTTCATCAAAGGTTTGAACTTCGTGGATGTGCAACAAAAGGTCAAGAAAGGTCTAGGGTTCACTCCTTATTCTTTTCATTGATATCAAAGTTGGTAGTACTATAAAAGAGATTGTCAGGATAGACAATAGTGATATTCTATTCATTTATACTTTAGAGTTGGTGAATTGCATACATAAGATAGCTAGTTTTTTTTCCCATTTCTTTCTAATATGATCATGTTTAATTTAGAGTATATTTGTAGACATAAGGCTTGTATAAATTACATTCAAAAGGAGTTTTATGATATATTTCTAGATGTGTTGCTTGATAGTTTGCCCCCAGAATGTGAGATTCAATATGAGATTGACTTTGTTCCTAAAGTTACTATTTATCATTAACAACCGATTCATACTAATCCCATTGAAGATGAAGAGATTAATAGATAGTTTGTTGAGTACCTTTAAAAAGGGCAGTTATAGATAAGCAACTCTAGTGGTGATGATCAAAAAGAAAGTCTCTATGAACTACAAAGGATTAAATAATATGACACTGAAGAATATTTTTTCAATCCCTTGTATCGATGATTTGCTCGATTATCTCTGTGGTGTTGAATATTTTATAAAAATTGATTTGAGGTAAGGGTATCATCAAATTTATGTCAAGCTAGAGGGTGTTTCAAAGACTACATTCTGGATAAGAATAAGTCACTACAAGTTTTTAATAGAGGAATATAAGATGTATGTGTAAAATGTTTTGCAACTTTTAAGGGAAAACAAGCTTTACTTCAAGTTATCCAAGTATGAAGTTTTTTTAGAAGAGATTGGATATCTTAAATCGTGAGAGTTGATCCCATAAAGATCTAGGTTATGGTTAATTAGTCTAGTGCATGGTCTTCATAATTTCCTTGGTACAGTTGGAGTTTTTCATTAATTTATGGACTTTTTAGAGATAACTGTTCCTTTGATTGATCTTCTCTAAAACACATTAAAATATGCCAATATTCATGGTTGAAATGAGAAGTGTCAAGTGGCATTTCAGCATTTGAAGTAATGTTATATCTTTGCTCCTGTGTTGAAGATTTTTTATCATGAGAAAGTCTTTTATAAAAAACTTACATAACAAGGAGTATAAAAGAAGTACTTGCCTTTGCTTTAGTTTTGAAGAATTCTCACCACCATAAGACATGCTCCGGCTCCTCTTGTTTTCTTCTTTCCTACATGAGACTCTGTCTTGGCTGTTTTTGGAAGTTACTCTCTCCTGAAATTCCATCCCTGCACTACTGATGACAGTGTCGATATCAGCGCCAACTATTGTTGCAAACATCACTTCTGTGCTACTCTTCTCGTCATCAGTCATCGTTTTCAGCTCTTCCTGAGTAAGCGAAGGCCATTTCTTTGGCAGAAGCTATATGAGCAGCGTAATTGCTGATGTCGTCGTACTGGACTACAGCCTTCGGCCTCAGTGGAGATTCTCCAACACCCGGCGTACAAGGAAGAGTGGACAGTCCAAGCACTTCAAACATGGATGACACGCACCACAACCAGAATGCATCAACAACAACAACCTGTTTTGCGTCCGGGAGCGCCCCCTGTGAGAGCGTGGGACGAATACTTATCTGTGGGCTGCTGGTGTCGTGAGGAGGAAGGGGAAGTCAGGGCGTTGTTCAATCACGGAGGTAAGCTTGTATATAAATTGTTAGTTCTGGTGTGCCCATGATCTGCTCAAGTGAGTTTGTCTCCCAATTGAGTTGTGGAACGAGTCGACGGATGAAGCCATAAGCTGAACAGAGCTGGACGAAATGCTGCAGATCTTCAACCTGTAGTTCAGACAGCAGGCATGTTCGCTGTTCTCTAGGTGTCTTTGGGATTGTCCATCGGCCAACTTCTACGTGCAATTTGTGGGGGCCGGTCCTGATTCATTGTGCTGTGTCGCATCGTGCTGTAGGAGTGCAGTGCAAATAAATTTGTTGTCCCAGTTCCAAACGAGAGTTGAGCGCCCTGGAGTAGATAGTAAATTTTGTCTGCGGGTGTTTAGCAGTGGCGGTCTGCATCCACCCGTTTTGGAACCCTGTGGTGCTATCCAGGATGTGAGCAAAATTAACACCAAGTCGATAGGTCCATTGCGCCAGTCGATGGTACCATCCTCGCTAACGCTCTTTTGCTAGTTGGTCGGAGTTCATGATTGCATGCTGAGTTTGTCCGACGTCTTGAGAATAGCCGGACTGGAATAGCGCTACGGCTGTGATGAGGGCGGTGAATACGGATATACACAGAAACGTGGAACCCGGACAGAGAAATTGGACAACCAGTATATCTCGGACTCCTTACGTCCCAATGAAGGATTTGAGCAAGGATAGCAAGCGGCAATCGAAACAGGGAGGCTTATTTATTTAGTCAAGTCAAAAGCTTGTCAAGGACCCAAGGTTAATAATTAATAAGCAAATAGCTAAGTTACTTCAAAAAGCAACAGGAAGGATGAGTTGTCCAAGTGAAGCACAGGCATATTTCCAGCCTAAAAGTGAAGCTCTGGCCATTACCGCTGTTTCTGTTCTGTTATGTTCTGCTTTCATGCTGCACCCTGTACAAAACTATCAGGAAACTAAGTGGGAAAATGTTTATCTTTGATAGACTTTTGCTTTCGAAGTATCAGTCAGTCAGTCAGTTATGTCAATGTGCCAGTCTTGACCTGGTTTCATGACGAAGTTTCCTGAGGACGTTTGAAAACGCGTTTGGCTATTTTCACCATAAATATATATATATATATTTTTTCTGAGAAAGCTTAACAATCCTTAGTCACTGCATTACCCAGAAATCGAGTTGCTCAAATCAAACTCCCAGAATGACCTCTGCCCCGATCATCCACTCCTCGGCCTGACCCTAACACTGGTCATGGAGCGATTTCGATTCTCACTCGTGCTCCTCGGAGTCACCCACCTCCAGCTTGTCTCCGCAGTTGGGTACATGAGCACTCTTTCAGCCATGTGGGTTAGCACAGTTGTCTCAGTTGGCGACTACTCTGTCTGTAGCCTCCAGCTGCCAAGACTCACGGCAGTCTGCTCTTCCCATTGGTCGCCAATCGTGAGTGAGCCACCTTCAGACATCTCATTCTACGCGTTATCGGGAGGGGGTTACTTCACCTGCGGCTTGCAGCAGCAGACGCATTTCCCGATTTGCTGGGGCCTGAACGTGAGCGAAGAGTACAGGAATGTGGGGTACGCGGATTTAAATTCAGGTGGGTGGCATGCCTGTGCAGTCAAGCTCGGTTCCGATCTGGTGCACTGCTGGGGGAACAATGCGTTCGGCCAAAGCCAGCCTCCGCCTTACCAGGACTTCTGGAAAGTCACCGCAGGTGATTACTTCACTTGCGGCCTGAGCAGGTCCAGTTCCAAGGCAACATGCTGGGGCCAGATAACATCATCGAATGTAACTGTTCGTGATCCGGGATCAACGTTCGAGAATATATATGCAGGCAGGGCTCACGTATGTGGCATTGAGCGAGGTACAAAGAAGACGCTATGCTGGGGTCAGAACACTCACAAGCAGTGCGAGCCTCCGGATGGAGTGAAGTTTCAAGCTATCAGCGGGGGATTGTTTCACACATGCGGCTTGACAGAAGACACGCATGAAGCGAGATGTTGGGGTGATAATTCCAAATTACAGCTGCAAGTCCCGAATGGCACTGCATTCTCAAGCATTGCAGCTGGAGATTGGTACACCTGTGGAGTCACTATGGATGGAGGAGCTATTCGTTGCTGGGGATCCTACACTGGTACTCTGGACAGCGTCAAGACAAACAGAGGCTTATGTTCCCTATCTTGCAACAGCAAAGAGTATGTGGACAATACAGGTGTTTGCACGTCAAACGAGGAGACTGTGTGTCTTGCTTGCTCTCAAGGTCCATGCACTGAGAGTGGACAAACAGAAATTGCCCCTTGCAACAAAACCAGCGACAGGGTGTGTGATGCAGTCAACACTGTGGTATCTCCCTCGAAGACAGGTAACAAGCAGACAGGTCCGAACATCGTGGGGATAGTTGGCGGTGTACTTGGGGGCTTAGCAGCTGTTGCAGCCATAGCAGGTGTTGCCGGATACATATGCCGGAGACGTGCGGCTGGTGCATCCACCCGTGGAGACGACAGGTGGGACGACCTTGCAAACAGAGTCGTAGCATTTTCAAGTGTCGAGCTCCAGGTTGCCACTCGAAACTACGGGGAAGATATGATCCTTGGAAGAGGCGCATTTGGAGTGGTGTACAAGGGTATACTTTCAAACGGTCAAGTTGTAGCCATCAAAAGGGCTGCTAGTCCAGGAACGGGTTCCACGTTTGACAAGGAGCTGGAGCTGCTTGGGAGAATCAATCACGTCAACCTCGTCAACTTGGTTGGCTACTGCAAAGCTGAGCGGCTCCTGGTTTTTGAGTTCATGGAGAATGGCTCTCTCTACGACTGCCTCTTCAAGAAGCTGGACTTAAAGTTGCGTGCCGTCCGTCGAGTGAGAATCGCACTGCAGGCTGCTCGGGGTATAGAGTACCTTCACGAGTACTCGAATCCGTCGATTATCCACAGAGACATTAAGACTGCAAATGTACTACTCGACGGCCAGTGGAATGCTCACGTCTCCGACTTTGGGCTCTCGCTCTTTGGCCCCGTTCCAGGTCAAACTCATCTCAGCAACGTGACAGTTGTGGGAACTCCAGGTTACCTCGATCCAGAGTACTTCCAGACTCTGCAGCTGACCAGCAAGAGCGATGTCTATAGCTTCGGTGTCGTGCTGCTGGAGCTTATCACCGATCGCAAGATTGTCATCAAGGAGCAGGGTTTGGAGCAAGAAGGCATTGTTTCTTGGGTGTCTAACCTTGTGGAGGAAAATCGAGCTTCTGATGCTGTGGCTGACCTTTCTGTCCGGTACGACTTCACGAGTTGCGGAAGCGGCTTGTTGCAACAGATTCTGCAGCTGGCACTCGACTGCACGAAGCCACGGGGGAGAGATCGCCCGAGCATGAGCTTTGTTGCTAGGAAGCTGGAAGAGCTGTTCCAGCTGCTCCCGGCCCAAGCTAGCCGGGACGAAGCTGGATCTTCAGATAGTTCTACAGCGCTAAGAAACTCCGATACCCCACTCGTAAGTAGCTTCTCCTAAGTTCTAGCTGCTAATTTTATTTTGCAGTTAAGCGAGCTCAGCGGGGCCCGGTAACTGAGCACCTATTTGGCTTGTGGCATGGACAAAATTCAAACTGGCTGTGATGTAGGTCCCAAATCCATCTATGCTCTCATCTTCAGATGTTAACTGTTCATCTTTTATGGTTGGTTGGATTTTTTACTTGTCGTTTCCTTTTCTGTATTGGATTCAGGTAGTGTTGAGAAGAAGCAAACATTAGAGAGGTTTGCCTGATTCAAATACCTCATGCTTGTGATTTCCTAGAGGATATACAAGATAAGTTTGAGTTATTAAAGTTAAACATAAGACAAGTTCAAGAAAAAGATAAGAGATTGGCTAATAAGCATTGTTGTTATCAAAATTACTTAGTTGGTAACAAGGTTTTTCTTAAGCTGTCATATGCACAATAGTCTCTGAAAGAAGGTGGTAATGCTAAGTTGTCTCCATGGTATTGTAGGTCTTGGACAATTTTGTAATGTGTGGGGGATCTTATTAATAAGTTCGAAGACTTATTTAACATTCCATGTGAGCAAGTTTAAAATGTGTTTACACTCTAGTGATGTCATAGATCAATCATCATCTAAG